>NW_021681401.1:0-38712 GCF_001412515.2 Diachasma alloeum
AGAAGAGCTGCTGTGAGCTCTAGACGAGGGATGGTCATGCGCTTGAGTGATGCTAGCTTAGTCTTCGCGCATACCAGTACTGTTGATGTCGATTCGTTGATGGTTTTGGTGCGAATATACACCACTGCACTCATGGCTACCGTTGAAGCGCCTGCAAATCCATGAATTTGGATGTTGAGTGTCTCTGTTGAAATTCTCAGCCATCTAGGTACAGTTACTCTGTCTAGGTCATTGAGATTCTCTCGGAATGTCTTCCAGCGTTGAACATACTCATCTGGAAGAGGATCATCCCATTTTAGTTTCAATCTCCAAAGATCTTGTAGGAGAATCTTTCCCTGGACGACAACTGGTGCGATAAATCCCAGTGGATCAAAAATCTGGGCTATTTCTGAAGAGACTACTCTCTTGGTGATTGTCGNATGCAGAGCCTCTGGACAATTGCTGCTCCACTTCTGTAGAGAGAAGCCTCCTGCATGGCAAAGCCCTTGTAGTTGCGTTGCGATCTCCTTGAGACCGGCTTCTGTCTCTGCACCGCCATAAATGTCGTCAACGTAACGACCTCTGGTGAGTGTCTCTACTGCTGCTGGGAAGCGGTGCCCTTCATCTTCTGCTGAAGAACACGTAACGACAACCATGGAAAACAATTTAGTCCATAGGTGACTGTCGTTAACTGGTGGGTGAATGGTTGTTGATTCTCGTCGATCCACAGGATTCTCTGAAGATCCCAGTCATCTTGGTGAACTCGTATCTGGCGGAACATCTTGATAATATCCGTGCCAAACACGAGCCTGTGCCTCCTCATCCATGTCAGGATAACCATTGCATCGTTCTGTAATTTTTCACCAGAATACAGTATATCGTTAATTGACATACCTGATGAACTGGGGCTGGAGCCATTGAATACGACTCTCAGCTTCGTTGTGATGGCCTCCTCTCTCAGTACCCCGTGATGTGGTAGATAGTAAGCTGGCACGGGTTCTGGAGTCTCTGGTGCTATTCTCATGTGCCCCAGTGCTGCGTACTCGTTGATGAACTCTCTGTACAACTGGGAGTATGCTTGATCTGTGTTGAGTCGACTCACGATCGACTTGAGTTGACGTGCTGCTTTGAATTTCGATTCTCCAAGCGCTGCTGCTGAAGTTTTGAGGGGCAGTTTCACGATGTATCGCCCGGTGTTGTCTCTGCTATGAGTTGCTCTAAAGTGCATCTCGCACTCGTACTCATCTGGTGAAAGCTCTGATGTTGATGATCTCTCGTTTGGCAGTTCTTCCTGGACCCAAAATTTCTGGAGAAGCTCTAGAAGTTGTTCATTCGAAGATTCTCGTACAGCTGATAGAGATACCTTTATTGAACAATTTGTGCATTCGATTGATCCGGATAATATCCAACCGAATACTGTGCGTTGGCCAACTACTCTCGATTGCTCTGACTTGACAACGTCATCCATGATGATCCGCCCATAGTTGTCAGCCCCTAGTATGATGTCGATTGGTCCAGGCCTGAGATAATGGGGATCGGCTAGCTGAAGATCCTCGTTGATGAGCATGACAATGACGGAATTATTGCGGTGAGCTTCTTTAGAATGTGAGCGTTGAGTTGCAGTTGATGAGTCCCACTGTTCGATTGTAGAGTGACTGAAACTATTCCTCTGGTGTATCCTGAATTAATTCCACCAATTGCCACTAGCTCCACTGTTGATGCTCTTCCCTGTAAATGCAGGTGATTAACTAATTATTCGGAGATAAATGATACCTCTGAACCCTGGTCGATGAGTGCTCTGGCTTTTGTCGTGAATCTTCTCGGTGATATTACTTTTACTCGTGCTGTTGCCAACAGCACTGACTGTTGATCTGCTTCTCCTTGATGAGTTTCGTGGTTGATGTTCTCTGCTTTCTCATTGATTATTTTGTTGTTGAAGTTCACTGCTACTGGTGGTGATGTACTGGATTCCAATGTTGAGGAATGATCAATGAGATGGTGAGTGTGCTATTGTGATTGAATTCATTCACTCACTGTTCCCGTGATCTTCTTGCTGCCTGGATGTTCCAGCAGTCTGGACGGGTTCAGCTTGAGTGCGTCTGGCTGGAGGCGGGCTCATCGTCCATGAACTCCCTCCATGGATGAGAGTGTGGTGATATCTGCTACATTTGTGGCACTTCTTTTCCGACGTGCACTTCGCCTTCGTGTGTGGCCCCAAGCAGTTGAAGCACAGCCCCTTGTTGATAACGACGTCGTTTCTCTTCGCTGGGGTGAGCTCGATGAACTTCTGACAGGATGCGATAAAATGCTTGTCCTGACAGTAAGCACAGCAGTTCCTAGGAAGTTGTCTTTCTGGCTCCTTAATTTCCTGCTGTTGAGTTGCTGCCTTATAAGTGCTCCTTTTCTTTATAGGAGCTGACTTCTTCGTAGCTGCGTTGAGTTCCTTTGATGATAGCAGCTTGGCACCTGCGTTTATCCCTCTGCCACAGGCCTCGATGAACGCCACGAACTCCTTAAGCCTCGGGAAATCCTTTGAGTCTCCCAGCTTTAGTTCCCATTGCTTGAGTGTCTCTGCATCAAGAGATCTCCTCAGTAGATGGGCTATCAGCTGTTCAGCGATGTTGTCTGTCGTCAGCCCCGTCACGTCTTGTAATTGATCTAGGGTCTCCAATGCTGCTGCTCCGTTGGCGCTGAGGTTCTCTTCTGTTGCTTAAGTGATTTTCGGCAGCGTCAGGATTCTGTTGAATAACGACTGAGCGACGAGTCTCGGGTCTTCGTACTTCCTGGTGAGTTTCTGCCAAGCCTTTTCGTAGTTTTCGTCCTTGGCCTAAAAGGTAAAGAGGAGAGCTGCTGCAGGACCTCTCAGGCATCCCTTAAGTCTCACCAATTTCTGTACTGGTGGAATTGACGTAACATTTCCCACCAGTGACAAGAAAAGGTCACAGAACTCCTTCCATTCCTCCGGTTTCCCATGGAATGGCTTGATGTCAAGACGCTTCAGCTGATTTGCCTGGCTTTGATGCGTTGAGCTGCTAATTGAGTCCTTCTTTCTTGCCAGTTGACCCTTCAGCCGAGCAATGAGCAACAGGGCTTGTCGTCTTGTCCTGGTGGCTTGTTCATGGATCATTTCGTTGACATACTCGTAATCAGGGGGAAGAAAGTCGGCTAGATTGGCATAAATTTGAAACTATTCGCTCCATTCTACCTCGATTATCCCCTTGTGCCCGTCTAATTCTTCTAGGGTGAGGTCCTTTTCGGTTTCAGCGTCCTGCGGGAGTTAATAGTCTTAATTGACCTTCCTGTTCTTGAAGCTGCAGGCGTTGATTTTCGTTGAGCGGGCTCCTTTGATCCTGACGCTCCACTTGGACTGTTGGTTTTCTCAGGAGTGGTGATTGGCTTCGTTGTAACTGCCTCATTTTTTGTTGGCAGTTCCTCTTCTTGTGTGACTTGCTCGCTTTCCTCACTATCGCTCACTGTTTGATGAGTTTCTTCCTTGGGTTCGTTGACCTTATTGTCGTCTGCTATGGTGATTGTCTGTGCTAAATTGACGGTTTAGGTGAGTTATCGGCTGTTGAATTGGGTGAGTTACCGACCGCCGAGTGAGGTGAGTTACCGATCGCCGAGTTAGGTGAGTTACCGACTGCCGAGTTTTGGTGAGTCGCCTGTTGCGTGGCGCACGTGGCCAAGCGTTGGTGAGCTTCGGCGTCACTCGTCACTCCCGAGCCTTCCCGAATTCCGACACTGACACTCTCACTTTGTCCTTTGTTACCCCGATGCCCTTGCGGGTGTAAATAAAGCGAATGTTCTGGAACTTTCCGTTGACTTGCCCGTGCGATCCCCGAAAGTTTTTTCGACACGAGGCGTCCCTTAAATTTTCCGCAGCACTTTACACACGTTTTCACCCACAATCCGGCTCGAAGGACCACTGTTTGGTGAATGTCTAGGGTTAGGGTGGATGTGGGATGAAAATGTGGAGGGAGATGTTGGGAAAATTATGGTAGGTGTTCTATAAAAAATCTCAATATATTTTCGTGGGATCGAACCACTTGTCACTTAATTTTACACTTTTCGGTATATTTACTGTTGAATGTCTAATTTTCACTGATAATTGTCTTTTCACTTATATCTCGTTGAGTCACTGAAATTATACTGAACTTACTCAACAATTTGATGTACTGAACAAAGATGTTAAATTTAGAATACTGATTGACTGAATACGCTAGCTCATTATAGTAACGATACTTTAACACTACTGACTACTGACTCTTCCAGGTGCCGCGCTGACCTATGTCCGTTGACCCGAAAGTCCACGGAGATTTTCGGAGATGCCCGAGTTAGTCGATCGTGACTAATATGGAGATTTAGGCTGTATTTCGAACAGAGTTATTAGGCACTTTGGTCTATTCCTAGTAGTTAACGAGATAATCACGGTTTAAGATTTTAGATTTATTTACTGCATTTAAAGGGACTTACACCCTATGGCAGGGGCGGGCCATTATACATAGAATAATATTACAGATAAAGATAATAAAAAATTAAAAGTTCAAGTGCAATCAGCTTAAAATTAAACAAAATATAATATAAAGTAACAGGATCAACCGTCATTTACCACAAAAATACAGCCTCAACAGCCTCACGTCGGCCTGAAAATTTACATAATTACAAAAAACGCATAAAAAAGCATAAAAAGACGTGACTATCCCTCAGATGGTTGTGATTCCGACAACAAAAATCTAGTAATCAGTTGATCAGCCCTGACTGGCTCCATGTTTCGACTCTGCAAAACCACCTCTCTAGCTCTTTGGGCATCTGATAAAAACATAAATAAAGCTCTAGTATCTGACTTATTTGGACCCTCTAGAAACTGAATAAAGCCTTGGGAGGTAATAGACTTCAGACACGGAAACAAGTATTTCACTCTAAGATCATGATAACGGGGGCAAAATTGAAGAAAGTGTTGCAAGGACTCAGGGGCCCGCGAGGCACAACAGTTACATGGACTAAAGGGATCAAATTTATAAACGTAGCCATCTGAAATAAACCTACAGTTGTGCGACTTAGCTCGGCGAAATTGCGCTTTGATTCTGGTGTACGCAATCGGACCTCTGTTCAGTAGATATATTGAAGCAGAACGCAAAACATTTCTAGCTACCGGTATCTTATGGATGCATTTGTCCCAATCAACCAGATCTTGCTCCAAAAGAGACTGTTTGAGCCTTTCAAGCATCCCATCCCTATTGCCAAACCAATCAGCGGCCTCAAAATTACCCCAAAGCTCCGGAGCCCCCCACCAATGATAAAAAATCGCAAATACGCGTGGCCCAGTTAAATTTTTTTGATTTGGCAACATCTTTGAGAGGATTAGGATCAGAAGCAAGCTCAAACATTCTCCTTAGATATATTTTTGGAAGACGATCGTCTTCCATCTCAAGAATCTTGATAATATAATTCAGAGTCGCTTTCCAGACCGCGTATTCCACTCTCAATAGTCCCGTCTCCAGCCTCAGAGCACAGCTGGGGGTGTGCTTGGGCAGAAGCAGGAGTCTTTCAACAAAGCTGAGCTGAGCTGTTTCAAGATGATCTAGGCAATTCAAGGCCCAGGCAGGCGAAGCATAGAGGAGCGTCGTCTTGATAATTCTAAGAGAATTAGAATTTAGAGAGAAAAAATTTCCGCTTCACCCAGGCGGGAATCGAACCCGGGTCTCCCAGAACAGCCTGATCATACTTGACCAAGAGTCACATTTACTGCGTGCCAAGATCGCAAAAACCGCACCACTTGCCTGCCTAGCTTTAATCACCGCCTCCTTGGCTACTAAGTAGCCGAGTGTTGAGCTACTTACAGGGACACCCAGATCCGTGTAGGAGGAAACTAAGCCCAATTCACTACCCTTGTAAAGAAAACCTTAATTCTGGACTCACTCTTCCACCTTCCCTAAAAATCATTACCTTCGTCTTGTCCGAGTTTACAGAGAGACCCAGATCTGAACAGTAGGAATCCAGAGCAATTAATATCTTTTTCAAGACCAGTTCACTCTCAACAAGTATGACCAGGTCATCAGCATACAGCAGTAACAGAACGTCAGTGATACCGTTGATATTGACACCCTTAAAACCAAGCCCACGTAAATATTTCTCAAGGTCTGCAATGTACAGAATGAACAGGAGGGGACTCAAGGACACCCCCTGGAGTACACCCGAAGAAACTGGGACGGGATCAGAGAGACGGCCACCTGCTTTAACCTGAATGGAGGCACTGTCGTAGAGCGATTTTATGATTTTCACAAATTTAGAAGAGACACCTAGATGAAACAATTTCTGCCAAAGTTTATCGTGGGGAATCGAGTCAAACGCTCTTCTGAAATCAACAAAAACTGAAAACTTTTCTGGAACCCAGGCGCAGCTGAAGCTGAGTAGCAGCCTGGAGGACAAAAATTTGATCTAAACAAGACCTTTCCGGTCGAAATCCCGCCTGACTTTCCTCCAGAATGCCTTCAGAATCAGCCCACACCTGAAGTCTGTTCCTTAACATTTGGGTAAATAATTTGGTTAGACAGTTACATAGAGCAATACCACGGTAGTTTGACGGATCAAATTTGTCGCTCTTTTTATAGAGCATAGTTAACGCTGCAGAACCCCATGACTTCGGTACAAATTCAGCCTCTAAAATCTTATTGAAAAAGACCTCCATATAAAGTATCCAATTTTCTGGTAGATTTTTAATGAATTCATTTCCAATCTCATCAGGCCCAGCGGCTTTTCCATTTTTTAAACTCAGAACATTACGACAAATTTCCTGGGAGGAGAATGGGGCATCTAGCACTGGATTAGAGCTGAGAGGAAAAAAATGTAGATTTTTAATTTGGGAGGAGTAATGCTGTCATAAAATTTATACCATTCGTCTAGAGAAATGCAAGGGACAGTATAGGCAAATTGGCGGAGTACCTTGATTGTAGACCAGAATTCTGACAGATTTCTCACATTTGCTAGGGAATTAGTAATATAATCATCATATTCACGGTTTAATGATAAACGCAATGCGAATTTGTTCCGTCATCGCCCATAAAACGTTGAATATCTCGAAAATTACTTGGACTAATTGAAAAAGTCAAAAAACTGATCTGATGTATTTTATTATAATGAACTTTTTTTGTTTCAACCATTTTTTTCTCCGTCCAACCATTTTTCTTAAAAAGACTTCGGAGCGCGTTACCGCCGCGCAATAGTGCCAGCGCGCCACTCGCTGGACTTGCATCCGCGATATCTCTGCAACCATGACAGCTATGAGGAAAAGTTATAAAACAATGTTTGAAACGCAGTCAAAATTCAGTATATCAACGGTTGACCACAGATCGGCCACTTACGAAAATCTTCGGGAAACCTCGGGTCAACGGTCAGGCCTAGTCAATCACCGAATCTCAGAGTCAGTTACAGTCAGTCGTAGAGAGTCGTAGCAACTGAGTTGAGCGAACAGTATATCATTTTTCTAAAGCTACTTTCGGTTGTCCGAACAGCGTCAGTACATCACCCGTTCGAGACATTTTGTTTTCTCAGTACATCTCCTATTTAAATTCTCAGTACAGTCTCCTATTATTCAGTATATTGTTCAGAAAATCTCCAGTGTTAAATTCAGAACAGTTTGAATCAATTTAAGGGACAATTAACAGAGTGTAACAAGTAACGCTAAGGTGGTTCGATTCCACCGAATAAATCAGTATATTTTTTATAGACTCAGTGCGTTCGTTTTTCACCGGCATTTCCACTGCCCCTTTCCCAATCCACCCTAAATTCAGTTTTCCCTCCAAACAAACAAAATATGTCCACTTTTTGATAAAGAATATTTTTTGTTTGAAACATTTTCCCCTATTGCCAACCGTTTCCACGATATTCCGTTCTAAACAATTAAATTGTTATAAACAAAGAGACTGCCCACGATTTTGCACAAACGATCATCATTCGCAATCAGCGACCTCGAAAACATAGAATCCACTAATAAAATCTAATGGACATCTCAATGTACACAGAAGTACCCCTAGCGTATGGACTATTACATGAAGCCAGGTGAACCCGGCCCATCCCAGCCAAAAAGAAATATTCACAGTACCAAGATTATGCTCTGCATTTAGTGGGATCAGAGAGGTGTTGTATATTATGAATTGCTCGAACCCTCTCAAACTATTAATGGAGAAGTTTATCGACGACAGCTAATTCGTTTGAAGCGAGCCATAGAAGAAGAACGACCAGAATGGGTGAATAGGCACAGTAAATTAATTCTTCAACATGACAATGCCAAACCGCATACCGCGCAAGTTGTGAAAAGATATTTAGATGGACAGAACTGGGAAGTGCTACTCCACCCGCCATATTCGCCAGACATAGCTCCTTCGGATTACCACTTATTCCGAACACTGCAGTCAGATCTTACGGGAAAACGGTTCACTTCATACGAAAGTATCAAAATTTGGCTTGATAATTGGATCATCTCAAAAGACCAGGATTTCTTCAGGCAAGGAATACCTTAAATTACCTGAAAGATGGGCGAAGGTTGTAGCTGCCGATGGAGCATACTTTTAATAAACTTTTCTTTAATTTTCTAAACAAGCAAATGTATTTTATTTGAACAAAAAAGGGCGGAGTCATATTCACACACCCAATAATTTCATCGCAGTTGATGTCTAATAGCGATAGTATGATTAATATTTTTACGCATAATAGCGGAACGAGCAGCCTGTTTGCCTTCTATAACGGACCAATAAGCTTCATAATTGGAGGGTAATGAAGAAGATAATGGTGTTTAGGTTTTAGTTTACGAGGGAACAGGCGAGAATTTAAAGTTAAATATTCATAAATTTCCACTTTCAGAGCATCAGGGGTACTAATGTGTACTTTAGAACTAGTACATATACCTGTAATTATTTTTAAGCAAATAAATAGCTCCCATACCTCATCTTTCGGTGGAATTAAGTGTCCAATCATGAGAACTAAGTTTTTCACAAGGCATAACATTTCCGAGGCGTTCATAATAATGTGACAATTTTTCAGGTGTGAAGGAGAAATTTCTACAGGTTTGTTTGACTCATTTAAATCATAGGAAAAGCCGCGAATAATGTCATTTAGTTGATTCAATGAAAAGTACTTCCTAGAAATGAAATAATTCAAAATTAAAGCAATATCATGTCTAAGAATGTTTTCTAATAAATCATGGTGTACGTCAACAAGTGGGTGATCTATCACATGATACCTAGGCAATTTGTGGAATACACATTCCTCTGTAACACTAGTTGATTTTGCTGCTTGTTCTTCTATACGTGAGACATAATTTTGTTTATCTCTCATTATACAATCTTTTTCATCGAAAATTTCATTAATTTCACTGTAGTTTATTGTTGAGATATCAAAGGCAGTCCACTTATCGACTGAGTCGACATTAATTAAAATATTAAATGTCACCAGCGGTCAATCAACGTTCTAACATTAACTGGATATATTCGGATGAGCTATGGTGTTCATCATGGCGTCACACCTGTCACGCGTTGTTATTGACTCTAAATTGTATCAAGTTATTTCTTTGCAATCATTTGAATAAATATTATAATTTAAAGTGATTGAAAGGCTTCATATTTTTATCGTCATCTACATCAAGTTATCGGCCATTCTTGTTGTTGGAGCAAGGGTTTTTATGTCAACTTCTTTTTGGAGGAGTATTCGTGGTCCGCGTCAGGTGAATAACGGGAAAACCGTTGTGTTTTGATTGGAGATATCGTCGTTTTTTTTCTTCTTTAATTGGAGGAAGGAAGACTTCACTCAAGATGATGAGTACTGCATCGAAATTTGATCAACTCAATGAGGAAAATTATGATACCTGGGAAATTCAAATGAAGGCCACACTGGTAAAATATAAGTTGTGGGGCTATGTGAGCAGGACGAAAGTTCAACCGTCGCTTATTGATGCTACTTATGCAGTCTGGAAGGGAAAAGATGATGAGGCTTTTGCGGCCTGGTTCTGGAAAATTCAACGACAGGAAGAGTTCTGGAGTGGATTTTACTGAAACTTGTTCACCGGTGGTTAAAACTAGGTCAATTCGTCTTTTGGCGTTAGCAGCAGGAGAAGGTATGGAAATTCATCAGATGGATGTTGTAACCGCTTATTTGAATGGATTTTTAGAGGAAAAAGTCTATTATGGGGATACCAACGCACCTAGAGGAAATTCTGGAAAAAATTGTTTCTGGAAAACCAATTGGATGTCAGGGTAAAGTGCTAACCAATCAGAAGGAAGTTTCGACAGCTGAAAAATGGTTGAAGAACTTGAGGGAGAAGAAAAATCCGGTTTGTTTGTTGAAATGTTCACTTTACGGATTGAAACAGTCAGGAGGCCAATGGTAGAAGAGGCTGAGAGATGAGCTGTTGAAAATAGGTTTGGAGTCTTTGTCTTATGATCCTTGTCTATTCTTCATGAATGATGGGAACTATCTGTTACTGGTCATAATTTACGTGGATGACATTTTGATTGCGTCGAATAATCCAGAGTGGACTCAGAAATCAAAGATGTTTTGTCAAAGTCTTTTCAAATGAAGGATCTTGGTTGAGTTAATAAGTCTCTTGGGATTCAGTTCATTCAGGATGGTAAAAATGACAGTGTGCAGTTGTTTAAACGTGATTACATTGATAGTTTGCTGGAGGTTTTTGGGATGACAGATTCCTGAGCAAATTGATGAGAAAGTAATGAAGTAATTACCATATCAAAATCTGATCGGAGGTTTGCTGTACCTGGCTGGCTTCTACGCGAACAGATATCTCGTTTGCTGTGAGTTTTCTAAGTTAATTCAATTCTTGTTATAATGAGAGTCACTGGAAGGCTGCTAAACATGTGTTGAGATACCTGAAGAGGATGAGAGATTACCGACTGGTCTACAAGAGGACTGGAGAAGATTTACATGGTTTTGTTCATGCAGATTGGAGCAATTTTCTGGGCGATCGTCGTTCGTTTTCTGGTTATGCTTTTATCATGGCATCGTGTCCGATCAGCTGGGAGGCTCGGAAGCAACGTCCGGTGGCATTGTCAACGACAGAGTCCGAGTATATGGCTATTTGTGTAGCTACTCGTGAAGCATTATTTTTTAAAGGTATTCTCGAATCAATTGGTTTCTCCATTAATTGTATTTCTTTATGGAATGACTGTCAGAGTGCTCAAAAATTAATTCGAAGTTATGCAACTCATTCAAGGTTAAAACATATTGATATTCGTAATTATTTTATACGTGAGAAGCTGGATAGTAAAATTTTGGATTTGAAATATTTGCCAACCGAGGAGATGCCGGCTGATGTTCTGACCAAAGGGTTGAGTCACCTACGACACTTGAATTGCGTCACTAGTTTAGGGATTTTAATTATTTAAGATTGTTACAGACATTACAGTTGACTGCTTTGAAGGGGGCGTATTGAGATATCAAAGGCAGTCTACTTATCGACTGAGTCGAGATTAATTTAAATATTAAATTACACCAGCGGTCAATCAACGTTCTAATATTAACTGGATATATTCGGATGAGCTATGGTGTTCATCATGGCGTCACATCTGTCACGCGTTGTTATTTACTCCAAATTGTATCAGGTTATTTCTTTGCAATCATTTGAATAAATATTATAATTTAAAGTGATTGGAAGGTTTCATAGTTTTATCATCATCTACATCATTTATTAAACAGAAATGACAAAAAAAATTCCATGAAAAACGTTCCTGAAATCCTAAAATTGAATTTAACTCTAAATTATTACCAAGAATGAGCGTCAGCAAAAAAAACAGTTCTGTAGGTCCCGCGAATGGTTGATAGTAATGCCGTCGTTTTGGAGGTACTGCAGTTCTTCAATGACCTTACTAAAAATTATCTTGTTACCAACAGTCGTTCTATCCAATGTGTTAAAATTAGCAAAAAAAAATATATTCTCCAATTTCGACCTAAATATATCTGGCAAACAGGGAATAGAGATATAAACTGCCCCACATTTCTTAAGATCTTTGTGGCTACCAAGAGGATTGTTTGGCTCGTAGTCATCAAAATAAAGGAACAAGGGAAGCATGAATTTATCACCAAATTTCTTTTTTTTTTCATTCCGTAACGACCCCTGCATAAAATGAAAAAAAAATATTGGAAGTATTTTCTAAAGTCTTTATGTTGGTCAATGTGTCATCATAAATTCCCGGAATTTCGAAAAATTCTTTCAGTACTTGGCAAATAAGGAAGAATTCGCTTATAACTGGTACTTTCTTATAGACCGTGATAACTTTGTGCTGTCAATATTCCATTCGCTTTCCTATTACAGTGCTTTATGGTGGTATGAATGTCCCTTGACTCTCGAACAAGTTAAATCGGAATCGCTCGGTTTTCAGGTCAGCGAATAGTAAAGTGATTTCGTCAATAATTTCAGTCGTATCTTGAGAATTCACCTGACCATTAGATAATGAGTTTATTCTATTATCGATTTTGCTTTTCACATTTTTCAAGATTCCTGTCATTAAACATGCGAAACTGTGAATGATCTCGACAATTTTGTTCCGCGGAATTGAAATGTGCTCATACAATATAGCTATAAAAAGGATCAGTTCTTCTCTAATATGATTGTCGTTTTCGGCATCAAGAGCCTCTAAATTCGGAGAAATTAATTCTTCATCATACATATCATACAACGGAACAGACTTAGATAACCCTAAATCGTCATTGTGTGCATATTCCAAATTTAAGTCAACGTGATTAAAATCATCAGTTTCCATCGAATTAAAAGACACTTCATCGTTGACATTCAGTAGATCAGGCGGACCGTCGATGGCTTCATTTTGTCGAGTTATCGAAGCGCTAGAATTACCTGTACTTTCTTTATGGTCTCCATGACGGTGTCGCGTAAACGATCGGAAAACTGAAAAACTTCGTTGACACGAGTCTTCATAACACCGAAATACTTTTTCTGTACCATGAATGTCACGAATATGAGTGATTAAACACGCATTTTTACCTATCAGTTGGTCACAAAAATAACAATAAAACATTTTACTAACTACGGTCGCCTCTATAACAATTGTTTATAACTCAGGGGTCTTTAACTCTGCTCTTAGATTAAAGCTTTATCCTCTCCAATGAGCACTGTTTATTGAGTGGATGGTTTGTCTTTCAGCAGCTGAATATTGTTACCCGTTGTAAAAATATCCACAATGGACAAGCGTTTGCTGGATACTCACAATTGGCAGCAAAGCAAATTTTTAACGTTAAATCAAAAGCTCTCAGAACATTACACGTTTTGTAGATCTCATTTTCCAGGATAACATCAGTAGCTGCACAACGTGTTAATGGACCAACGACGATAGGTACTGGCTAATGCTGCAGAGAGCACTTCTCAGTGTATGTTTGTCCTGCTCTTAAAATTTCCTCCAACTCCCACACATCCTGTCAATATGGAAAAATTCAGTATAAACTAAAAACTTAATCTTTTTTCTCTTCAGGGGAAGAAAAAAAGAATACTAACCGATAAATGCACGAAAAAACACTCCCTTTTTTGTTGATCTGTCAAGCGACGTGGAGTTGTATTTTCAGTTGTATCTGCCTTCCTTTTACGTCCTGGTCGATTACTAGGAATTAAATGGGGTAACAAATGGAATAAAATCACATTTTGAGAGGCTAAAAATGGAAACAAGATATGATAAGAGGATTTATTCGGATGAATCAAGTTAAAGAATAATTGCGTGCTCATTATTTACCGTTCTCAAAGTTATCGAAAGTCTCCAATAATAATGTTTCCTGAGCATTCAACTTTTCACAAGTTGATAGTCTATGACGCAAATGTTGTACTATTTTATCCCAATTATCTCTTAAGCGCAATACAGCGTTAGTATAAAGTTTGCTGAATTCTGCATTGAACTAAAATTATCCGATAATACAAAAAATTAATTTTTTCAGTTATAAAAAAAAATTTAATCTTGCGGGATAAAATCTTACCAAGTATTTAGCGATCTCAACCCACAGGCAAGCATACTTCTGTAAGTAATCCTTTACTGGAATTTTATTGTTCATGTAATAATTTAGCCTAACATTATGTGTTTCATTCCACAGCTCTAGAACCTTATGCCAAGGGCCAAGGAGTGTGCCTAGTAGATCCAATTTTTCGTGAAGAGATTCTGCCAAATCGGAAAAAACGATTAATTTTGAAATTTATAAAATAATGAACACAGGTTTTCGCTTTGACCAGGGACAACAACTGGAGTTGAATTCGTAACTTGTCTTCTTGAAAGTTTCAATGTGCCATCCTCTCGTAGCACTCCTTTCACATAGCAGTAGTGACGCCAAAGTTTGCCAGTTGCATTAATAGCTTCACCTCCCACTGATTCAAATGGCTGGAAATAAGTAGCTGCAATCTCTCGTGGAAATGTATGTACTATCTCATTGGCCAAGTATGTGAATCGTTGCGTGGTGATTCTAGATAAATTTTTAAGAAACAGATCGTTCAAGTTAGGGAAAATCATACAAAATCGAAAAATAGGCAATCCAATTATTATATCATTACATGAATACTGTTGCCTGTCTCAGTTGTAATAATTTAATGAATTTGTTGGTTTCACATTTAATGACTACACGTGTAAGCCGAGAACGTAACTTATTTTTCAATAAATTCTCATTGTCGTACTTCTGTACAACAGCCTTTCCTCTCGGGTCGTTTTCTAACAGAGCTAGTAATCGCTGTAATATTATGGAGACCTTTAGTTTGGAATTAGTTAAATGTAAAAACCCTATTAGAAATTAAAAACAATGCGAGGTGGGGAAAATTAACATTTTTAATTAATAAACAATTGTTAATAACTCAGTGAATTACTGTTGACATCAGATAATTTGTTCTTCTTTGCTAAATACACTCCTGCACCCTTGGAATGAGGGTAGACTCAGCGGAATTGGTCAATCTGTCTCCAAGTTGTTCTTCTTGTTCAAGTCGAAAAGGTCAACTTTACCCCACTCTTCTCTATTCTATAAAAAGTTAGTTGCATCTCCTTAAATTTTCATTCCCCTGGTCGTGAATTTCTCTGATCATTTTGAAATTGTCTTGGGTTTAATAAATTATGTTGTAGGCCAGAATGAATTAATTGTTGAGGAACATGCACCAACGATGGTTTACTGACACTCTCGGGCATAGGTGGACGATTTCAAGTAGGAATAGGTGTTGGATTCTCAGGATGTTTTAAATTAGGTGGCTCATTAGACGATAATGCGGCGGTGGACATAGGGGGACACTGAGATGGTTGTACAAAATGACAAAGCGAAAAAAAATAAAGGAAGATGGAGATGGCAATACCCAGCTTGGTAAGGATGGGTCCCCAATTGTGAGAATATTAGTATCTTCTTCTTACGTGGAAGTGAAGTTCCTTGAATATTGCGATTAACATTTGAATTTGTTACGTTGTGATCATTATCGTTATTTTACGCCTCCGAGCGAAAAGCGGGGAGAGGAAATAGGCTTGCAAATTCATCTTTAAATTTGAGATGTGCAGAAGGATTCCCAGCATGCTACAATAATAAAAAAAACTCACATACGCATTTGTTACGGTGAAATAGTGGTATTCATTCAATGTAAAAGTGAAGATTGAGAGGAAAAATGAAAAAAAAAAAATTAGATTATTCATAGACTGTTGTACCTCGGCATCCGCGACTGACAAACCATTCATCATCACCGGAAGTCGGGAATTTGGCTACAGAAAAAAAAATCAATAAAATAAAGCATATTGTGAAAGTCGGTATTAGCTTATCCCTGTTATCTCGCGTTCCCCTACTGAATCAACAAAGCTAAAAAAACAGATTATAGGTGAGATTGCCAGGGCCGATGGGAACGTTTCGATCAAAAAATTTCCTAGCGATGGCACGTAATTCACGTGCCATTAAACGACAGTATGTACCTGTGAGTAAGGTAGGACGCGTTTAAGAATGTCGAAAATAGAGTGGGGGTAGATAGCACGTGACGGGAATCGGTGGGCTGGGTCAAGGCTTATAGATTATACAGGTTATGCGAGCGATTCTGTCGCTGGGCCAATTGTCGCCGATGCACCGATCCAGCCTTCATGTTCGGTCCGGGGGGGTTTCCATTCGTACGGTACATCGAAGATTTGAAATTTATACGGTAGCTATAATGATAGATACACTCTAAATTATACAGGATGACTTTGGTATGAAATTGTCACTACTAGTATCTAACTTTTACCGTAGCAATGAAATCTTAGCCGATTACCGTATAACGTACAATTCCTATCTCGATTCTTACCGTATATTATACCGTAGAATATTAAATTGGTGCAATACATTGAAAATTTGTAATTTATACGGTTACCGTAATAATAATGCACTCTTACATATACCGTACCGTATTTACCCTTTGGATTCGGGATGAAATTGTCACTATTAATATTCAGCTTATACCGTGTCAATAAAATTTCGATTATTTTATTATTATTATTGTTATTTTTAATTTTTAATTATGAAATCGTGGTTAATCACTGGATACCGTACAATTGCAATTTGGATTCTTCACCGTGTGATTATACCGTACAATATTAAATTTGAACAGTACATCTAAAATTTAGAATTTATACGTTTACCGTAATAATAAATGCACTCTAACATATACCGAATGACTTTTAGATGGAATTGTAACTGTTAATATTTTACTTTTACCGTATCAACGCTATCTTAACTAATCATCGTATACCGTAGAATGACAATCTTAATTCTTGCCGTACATTCTACCGTGAAATATCGAATTTGTACGATACATGAAAAGTTTAAAATTTATAGGATTTCCGTAATAATAAATGTACTGCAACATATGCGGTATGACTTCGAGATGAAATTTGGAGTATTTAAGAATCGCCTTATACCGTGTCAACGAAATCTTAATTATTACCGTATACTGGAATTTCCAGATTTACATGATATACCGTATAAGTTCGGGAGGACATTCCCAGTATTGATACTCTTCTTATACCGTACACCAACATCTCAATAATTGCCGTATACTTCACTAACCAGATTTTATGGAATGACTTAGGGATGCCAAGGCTTATAGATAGCAATTACGATTATTGACATTAACTTTACACCGTATGAACAAAATCTTAGTTATCATCGGCAATTACCAATTTACGAAGGTCACGAAGGTCGAACTTCACGAGGGTTATGAGCTTCAAAAGGGGATGATGAACTTTCACGAGGGTTGAACGTCACAAGGATTACAAGATATAAGAGAGATTTCAGAGAGAATTGGAAAGTCAAATAAAAGTGATGATTGGTATAATCACCAAGGTCAAACATCCCCGAGGGTCGAACGCAAAGAGTATAACATAATTAGTAATAGTAGCATAATTATTGTGGTTATTAATTACTGCAGTTATTGAAATTATTTTTAATTTTTTTAATTTTTTTTATTTAATACTCATTTTTTAATAATTATTTTTAATTTCATCAATAATTGAAATAATTTTTCGGGGTTTGGAGAAATGAAAGATGTAAACATTATGTTGAATAGGTTTAATGAAAGAGTTTATTAATTATTCACATTTTTTCAATCTTAAATGTACAATTTAATATTGTAAATCTTTACAATTTTTCCCTCCCTCATTCTCCCCCCGAACCTTCCGCGCCCTCGTCTCTGGATGGATCCAACTCTCCCCCTTTGACCACCGTCCCGAGCTGGAGGTACCTGTGCCCCGTTCAGATGAGCATCTGGTACGGGAGGGGGTGCCAGATCTGGTAGTTCATCTTCCGGTACTCCCTGCTCCGGATGTCCTCCCCTTGGCTGCTGGCCTCCAGGCTCTGGCCCATCACCGTCCTGCCCTCGACCCTCTTGCTCACCCCCCTGCTGCCCTCCAGCCCCTTGCTGGATAGGATCAGCGGCATTCATCTGGAATGAGAAATAATAATAATGAGGACTTCTGTATTTCTTTCAATAAAATCATAGTTCAAATCTAAAAACTCTAAATTACCTGTTCCTGTTCTCGTTCTCTGGCTCGACGAATCGCTCGACGTCTTCGTGAATCTAGAAAGAAAGAACAATCAATATTACCCCAGTGCCATAAATAAATATTATGTGAATATGGCATTTGAGGTAAATACCGTATACTTACTCGACATGAGGCTTTGAATTAAACACTGAAACATTCACACGATTACAGTTCCTTTTATTCTCTCAGCGCGACCTTACTCCGATTTTATCTTAATCTTCCACTAATCAGCAAGATAGTTAAGATTCTTAGCCTTCCAATAGGTCGACAGACCAATGGGAGTAATAAAAATCTGTAAAGAATGAAATGGACGAGGCAAACAATTCTTTACCTAACAATATTATCCTATACGGTATTTATATCGTATATTGTGAATAGCGATAGATATTATATTGTAAATTCTGAAGCTACGGTATTGAGACATAGTCGGAACTGTATCACGAATAATTTGTACCTTATGGTTTTCTATTTAGTGTAAAACTGATCAGATAATACCGTACAATTGACAATGGGAATTAGTATCGTATGTTATGTGGGAAGAATTGATTGGATTGGAAAGCCGTCGTGACTAACTAACAGCCAAACTATCACTGTATATTCCGTCAATTAGAAAGACCTTTACTCCTTTTATTAATAATTGTAATAATTTACTGTATGCCAGGCATGTGAAATATGACTGTTCAATTCTACGGTCTTACTATTTATTGTCAATTTAAATTATATTCAATCGAACTACAAATCCGAAATCTACAATCTACAATATCCATTAAATTATTTCGCGAGACAGCTTACCGTATACTTACCGTATAACTTCAAACTAGTGAAAGAATAAGTTGGAACTTCCAAACCTTCTTCATAAGGTTCCAGAGAGTTCGAGGCATGCCACTAGCGTTAACCTATCTCCGTGAGGCACCCAGGGCATATGACCTTGAGCAGAAATTGATCCTCTCAGTGATGTTCTTTGGCCGAGTCAAGTGACTATAGACCCCTGAGAGTTTCTTCGATGGGCTTAAGATGCCTACCCCTTCCAATGACCTTGAATCGTTTCCTGATATTCAAAGTTGCTTGATGGCCTTGAGTTCGGCTACGCTTATCGGCCTCGAGATTCAGTAACTCTCCGTTGAGTTTGATATTCGGAGCACCCCATTGACCTTGAGATTCGGAGCTCTTTTACTCATTCATTTCCTCAGCTAGTTGATTTTCTTCGCTCGCTGATTTCCTCCGCTCGTTGATTCGCGCCAATCATTGATTCCCTCCAGTCGTTGATTGCTCACAGTCTATCGCCTTTTCAACACAACTCCTGTGGTTCGCCGGTGATTAATCGTTGAGTGGTCGCGCTATAGGGGAATCGCATCGGTTTTTCGGTTATTCTTTCTCACCTGAAAACCCCATACATGATTTTTTTTCCAGTTTGTATTCCCATTCTCAACTAATCCGAACGCATTGGCTTTTTTTTTGGTACATACTCGCACAAATCAATCATCCACTACTTTTGAAAACTCAACTCGATATTCACAGGTTAAATCTCCATATTTAACCTCTGAATATCACAATTTTATACATAATGAAAACGAATTCTTGCATCATCTGTCCTCTATTCACCGTTGATATCCCCATTGCCTGTCCATTGATGATTCAAAATTACCGTAAACTATAAATTAATGAATTTTCAAAAAAATTCCTCCCCACGAAAAACGTACAATACACGGGGCTGAGAATCGTCGACCGTGCGACCAACAACTTTCGGTGGAAAGCTGCGAAATTGAAGGTTTAACTACCGTACATACCTACTACATACGGTCAGGAAGAGAAAAAATTGTGTTCATTTTCCCGTAGTAATTTCTTGCAAGTAATATTTGTCCATACTGCTTCCCACGATTCATCGCCTGGAAATTGGTATTGGATTCCTTATAAACTCGGAAGCGTGAAAATAACTATGAAAAACCTTATTCCGGGCTGTTATGATAGGGTTTCTTTCAACTGGTGTGAAGTTGGCGTCTAAGCCAAGGACTGGCCAATAACAAAAGTAAGAAAATTCCGACGCAACAGCCCGGCAAAGTACAATTTTTATCACACTGTCTGAGAAATGATTTTTTCCAGACATTTCGCTTGCAGCCAGTTTGAAGAAAAATGAGCTTCATCACTCGGGCGAGAAAACTTTTCTTAATCGTCTGATTTCAGTCCTCACCTTCGCCTCATACTCATCTTGCATTGTAATGAAAAATAAATTTTTGAACGAATGTCGTCAGCACAATAGGAAATTACTTTTCACAATGGTTTTATTGCAAAATTCTCTCCAATTTTAACACTCTTAGATAAACTCTTCCATATAAACATCATGTATCTTTGATCTGAAATTGTTTACAAAAAAATACACCTTAATTTGTCTTTTTAGTTTATCACAATCAACAAGCAGTCAATAGAATACATCTAACAGCTTACATGCGACTGTTACTTTATGTGTCATTAGTCTTTCTCTCCTCGTTATTTCTACCAATTACATTGGTAACAAGCTTCTTAAATAATTAAACGTAACTCTAATCTATTGGAGATCAAACACAGGGCGCTTATATCACAGAAATTCAACGTGTCCACGTCCAAACGTTCATACAAAGTGCCAGAGTAATGACGAAATCATTCTGGTACATTGTTATTGCACACATACAAGTACAATTGGCATCATATTATGACTATGATATTGATCATCATTATAGCCTTGGTCACCGACGTCGGTGGCCGAAGCGGCTAGGTGCGAGCCTAGTGTGCGAAAGGTTGTGAGTTCGATTCCCCGTGGAACCGAGTTTTTCAACCGGTGGCTCCGGCGAGCGGGAGGTCGCTAATAGGAGTAGCATGGTTTCTCATGCTACTCCTATGTTCTATAGGAGTGCGAATGTGGTGCAGTGTAGAATCCACAGCCGCATGCATCGGGTTGGATAGGGCCGATTAGCTAATCAGAGGGGAGAAAGGGCCGGAATAAAAAAAAAAAANACATTGTTATTGCACACATACAAGTACAATTGGCATCATATTATGACTATGATATTGATCATCATTATAGCCTTGGTCACCGACGTCGGTGGCCGAAGCGGCTAGGTGCGAGCCTAGTGTGCGAAAGGTTGTGAGTTCGATTCCCCGTGGAACCGAGTTTTTCAACCGGAGGCTCCGGCGAGCGGGAGGTCGCTAATAGGAGTAGCATGGTTTCTCATGCTACTCCTATGTTCTATAGGAGTGCGAATGTGGTGCAGTGTAGAATCCACAGCCGCATGCATCGGGTTGGACAGGGCCGATTAGCTAATCAGAGGGGAGAAAGGGCCGGAATAAAAAAAAAAAAAATTATAGCCTCGGATCGGTAGGTTCAGGATCGGGAGAATCGGGATAATCTTGAAGGGCTGGTTGAGGATCGGGGGAATCTGGAGAATCTGGTAGGGCTGGTTCAGGATCGGGGGAATCCGGAGAATCTGGAAGGGCTGGTTCAGGATGGGGGGGGGGGGGCGGGAAANCGGGAAAATCTGGGATGGCTGATTCAGGATCGGGGGAATCGTGAGAATCTGGCGAGTCTCCTTCAGCATTGGGACACTCAGCGGGATCTCCAGTGTCACTTGGAATATCGGATTCGATTTCCATATCCGAGTCATCTAACGAAGTCGTAGAATCAAACTGTAAGATGTGGAAAAAGATGATTCAATATTTTTCTTCATGTTCTCTATCTCATATTATTATCATTCCTTCAATTTCTATTTCTATATAGAAGATGTCCCAAAATGAAAGGATGTCCTTGTAAGGATAGTTCAGGGGGCTCATTCAAGGATAATAAATCTTATGACTTTTTGTTTCCAACACTTCATTATGGAGTTATTCGTCACCAAACTAAAAATCCACCGCAAATCATTGTCTCTTTAAAAATTCATATCTGCTCTCTCACTTAGTCTGGGAAAATGTGATTTATAGCAATTGATTGGGCATTACATGTACAATGATCAGAAAAATCATGTACTGTTATCATCACGCCCGACTGACAAAATCGACAATCACATAGCCATTTGGTTGCCAAACGCAATGTGACCTGAAAATCAGATTCAACGTAATAAATTCATACACCCACTCTCGTTTAATATAGAGGAATAAAATTAAGCGGACTCGATTGGCCATTCCCATCATCTGTCCGCCCTGAATAGAGAAGGAGATATGATTTCTCTATCGGGGAAAAGCGTTCGATTGGTTCTCCTTTATTTCGTAGCAACCCCCACTTTCCGCCATTTCGAGGTACGTTCATACACTAAGGCTACTATTTCGAAGCAATACGTTCAGTTATCTCAGCACCTACCTCGTTTAGATCCATCAAGATCGACAACAATTGCCAATCAACCTCGGCAGGAGGTGAAGGGATGGATACAGCATCGGTTAGTGCCGCAAGTTCCATCTCAGCTGGAATGTCATCAGCTTGGTCTCCCGTCTCTTCACCTGGATCACTGGACTCGTCAGTGAAGCACTTGAGGAGTTCATCGATATTCCCCTCAAGTGCAAAGCCTTCGTCGTCCCAGTCCTTTAATGATATATTGTGTTACAAGTGGAGGAGTGCTCATCGGCATGCACGCGTGACAAAGCTTTTTTTCTTGTAGAGGGCGAGAATTGATTGTTTTCGGGCACAGAATCCATGAAGTTTATGTTCATGCGTTCATGACTGAGCTTTTTACTTGTTATGCGGAAATCATGAAGACTAAACTGTCCCGAAAAGTTAACTTTCGAGCCAAGGTTTACAAAACAAGAATGATTTTCCCTATGTATTAGACAAGTATTCGTGATATAATATCGATCTGTGAATTGAAAAATATTCGTCGATGCCAGATTCGAGTTGTAACATTTTTTTGTAATTAATTTATCAATGGTTCAATAGAAAAACGGATGAACAATCAATCCGAAGGATCTCTGGCATTGGAATCGGTACAAATGCGTTCAACAAATTGGAAGCGAATAGGCGCCAAACCGATTTGTGTTGAATTACAATCATAATGCTGCCATGAAATTCTTTGGAGATCAATTTTCATCGAATGAAGTGTGATGAATAATGCTAATTTCAGTAATCAACTACGTATGCGGAGTGAGATGATTCTTATTATCTCGATTGCAAATTTGTTATGTGGAAATTGACTGAAAGGTCAGGGGAAACAGTGATAGCTCACGTGGATTGGCAGGATTTTTATTGAATTTGACTTTCAAGTATGGTTCATTCATCTTGCTAACCAGTTCCTTTACTGCTTTCATACCTCGTCCATGGCGATCTTTGGGGATGGCGCATTCACAGGGGATTCAGTTTGGGGGGATTCAGCAGCCACATTTCCTGCATCTGGCGTCTCATGCTCAAACATTGGAATGTCCTCTGCCTGTTCGCCGAGTGAATGCATAGACTCACCGTCATGATCTGCACCCTCAATCGCCTCTTCCATTTCAGCCTCATCTGAAGAGGTTTCAGAAGAGGAATCTTGCTGAGGCAACTGGAAAGTAGAGGGATTTAAAAAAATTGCGTGCGACACGCAGATGATTTTCAAAGATCAACGTATCAGATACAAATGATTGCCAAACAGCGTGTCATATGCCCATGAGAAGCCCGAATTTTTCATTATATTTTACAACAACAATTCTCATACCCAGGGAATCATCCGCGACATGAATTTCTCAACTGAAAATGGATCCTAGGCATCTCCCTAACCCCTCCAAACAAGTTTCAGCGAATTTGAAAGTGGAGAAATACTCGAAATATGGGCGTTTGGGGGCGATAAGTCCAAATTTTGATTATCATTTTACAAAAAAACATCTTACACCCAGGGTATCATCCGTGACATGAATTCCTCAAATGAGAATGGATCTTAAGCATCCCCCCAACCCCTCAAAAATGTTTCAGCGCATTCGAAAGTGGCTAAACAGTCGAGATGTCGGCGATTGGGGGTGAAAAGTCCAGATTCCGATTTTGGCGGATATAATTTTCCATATTGTGGGAAATTCATCATCCAGATCAATCAGTAACAATATAGTGAGATTATATTTTACTCCAAAGGACTCCAGCATTTGAACAAGATATTTCACGCTCATGTCATAATTTTATTCATTTATTTTTTTTTCATCTCTGTTCTGGGGTTTTCGCACTTTGATAAAGGTTGATTCACCGTGAGGTGAAGGGTTGAATGAACCCCAATGAAGGTTCATTCACCCTTTAGAAATGTTGATTCAACCTCCCCCTGAGTGTCGTTCACCCCTTAAGTGGGTTTGATTCAACCCACAAAAATTGGGGTTCAATCAATCTTAGACATTTTTGTGTGAATTTGGTTAGAGAAACAATTGCAGAGTTAGAGGGAAATTATCAAATGCTCGGGGGAAATTACCGCTGATATTTTATTTGGGAGGTACTTCATGTTATTGAATACTGAGCTCTGATTGGCCAAGCGGAGGCCAAATCCGATTACCAACAATAATCTATAGAATAAGTTAATAGAATTATGTTTTTCTTTACAACTTATTCTATTGAGATATTCCCGGTCGAATTCTCTCGAGTCAATTTTTTTTATTCAATTTTTCTTTTGTTTTATAAAGAAAATTGAAGAAACAACATTACAAAGTTCCAGATTTTCAAACTTCGATCCATTATTCTCTTATAAATTATTCGAAGAAACTCGTTGTTGGTGATGAAAATAGAAAAATGAAAAAAGGAATGAGAATTCAAGAGATCCATAGACTCTGTACGCGTTAAACCTGATAAGCCTATTAACTATTATTAACTACAACTGAAGAAATCATTTTTAGGAAGATGAATGGTACATAGGAAAAGGCTCAATCAATGGTACAAATCAATAATGGAGTGATCGGTGATAAACCAAGGAATCATTTTGAATCTTCGAGCGATTCTCTTCCGATCAGTGTATCCTCAATTGCTGAAATAGGAGGAAAGTGTTCGGAGTAAATTGTGTATGTAAACCTATAAGTTTTCAGAACTACTCAAAAAGTTGGAGAAATTTCAAAAATAATGAATAATTTTTCTGAATCTTTCTGAATGGAAAAGAGAATTCTGTCGATTTTCTAGATCCTGGAAAATTCTTGAAATTCCTCGAATTTTGTGCAACTTTCAGAATTGCCTCGAAATTTCTACAATTACATAGAGTGCCTTTGAAATTTTCAGAAAGTCCTTGAATTCATTCGCAATTTCGAACAACTCCGTGGATTCCTTTCCAATTTATTAGAGAGTTCTTGAAATCACTCATATTTTGTAAAATTCCCTAAGTTTCCCCGAAATTCCTTTTATTTATTGGCAATTTTCTGAAACTTCCTGAATTTCCTCGAAGTTTCTAAAAACTCACATTTCCTCAAGATAGCTAGAATTCGCGAATAGAGGGAAAAAATTGAAATTAGAGAGATTCATGACAGAACATGATGAATTGTCACCCACAAACGATAAATGAATCAATTACGTGCATGATAAACATGAGCAAATTGACTAGTATGAAGCAGGAAATGGTTTGAGTTTGATTAATTTTGGAAATACCGCGTGCTTTTCATGGATCGATGAGGATCTATCGAATGTATGACATTTTATAGATAAGACTGTTGAATTTTCCCGAAAAGTGCAGAATTTTCTAAAATTTTCTAAAAAAAAATGAAGAATTTTCTCGAATTATCTTGAAAACCGGAGAATTTCCTCGAATTATACATGTGAACCCATGGACTTACTGTAAATCTATACGCATGAGAATGGAAGGAAATGGGAATCGAGATACGCGGCAGCGTATCGGCCAAGAAAAAGTTTCGACTCTGACTGTACAAAACTGGCCGAATGCTGCCGTGTATCTATACACGAAGCAACTACCCCCTCCACTACCTCCGACTCATCTCCGTTAAATAAAATACAAATGTGACAAGCTACATGAAAAATAATCTTAGTTACATTGTATAAATCGACCACAAGCTTCTCATTGATGTAACTATTTTTTATTCCAATCAATATTTAAAAAATTACGCGCATAGCAACGGGTTCACATGCACATTCCCGTATTTCACATTATTTCCTATCATTTTTTGTTACGGAGTTGGTAGCACTGCAATATAGCTACACACACCAAGGAGGGAGCCCGGGAATTTACAAATTGAATTTGGTGCATGAACGATAAATTCCACAAATATTTTTCAATTGAGTTCCGTGCATAAATAAATTCTAGAAGAAGTAAATTAAGTAGGAAAATCTGGAATAAGTAATTGAAAGTCGGTGAAAATAATGACTGTGAAGTACAATTATTTGTTTTGCTTCGATTGTTAAGGGGACAAAAGTGCCCCTCCGAACCTGTCCCTGTGACAGCGGGATTGCTACTGCCGAGTTATATACTCACGCACCCAACTCACATTTACCGACAATTCGACCGGGATGCCGCCTTTCCCGTGGGGTACCAACTAACTTTTTTGGAGTCAGTCAAACCCCCCGATCCGGGTCGCTACTCAGGTCTATCCTCTTTGGTTGAAAAACTCCGCGCCAAGAACGTGGTTCTCCTTCTAGTAATTTTTTATTTCATGACGAATTTTTTAAAATCCTTATTCGATTTGAAATCTTTTTTCTCATAGAAATCTGATTGTGTACTATGTTTGTTCATTCGACATTACTGACTTGGCGTTCTTTTTCATTTCTTTGTATTTTTCAGAAAATTTTACTTCCCAGTAAGACCCAACGCAAACTTTTTCTTGGCGTTGACAAGATTCATGGAAGTACATGATGAATGAAAATCAAACAAGGAAGAATTAATAAATTTCTAGCATGATGAACATGAGCATATTACCAAATCTGGTACAAATACTAATTAACGAGGTTGAAGAATTTGTAATTATCGCGTGTTTCTTCGCGGTGAACATCGCGCGACTAGTCCTTACGCCCACGACAGTTCTGTAAAATTGTTAGGTCACCCCGAGGATGTCAGTGGGTTTTATTCTGTTTAGGTGGCTGATCACGAATCTGTCGGTTACTTTTCCGAAAAATTGTCCCTTCAATTGTTATTAACAATTTTTATTGTTTAAAAGGCTTTATCTGGCAAACTATGACAGAGATCGGAAAAATGTTCAAACAAAAGATGTTTGATATGTAAAAATACTCATTTTTTGTTTTATACCTTTTCCCCCTAACTATGATAGATACGGAGTTATCGAGGGGTGGCAGCGGAGCGGGCGCCGCGTGAGTACTCGCGCAGGGTGTTGGTGCGCTCCAATGCGTTTATCGCGACACTCGTAGCAGATAAAGAAAAATTGTTGAAACGAAAAATATTTGCAATCAAATTTCCCATATAATTGATTTTTTGACATTTTTTCCTACAACCAGTAGTTGATGAGATATTGACGCCATCATGCTGCGTGATCGGGCAAATTACCTAGAACGCTTTTGTTTACTGTTGTTTTACGAGTAAACAATTGGAAATACCGAAAAAAATGTCGCATAATAGTTCATTCCCCATAAAAAATACACACTTTTGATCTTTTGGTGTTTGGCCTAATCTCCATTATTTACAGAGATAGAGCCCGTTGTAATACTGATAGTCGTTGCCCCCCACGACAGTCATGTGTCCCTAGCGGCCGGGCCGCGCGCTCTCTGCGCGCAAACTATTAAATTGTTTATATCTTTTTAACTAACCGACTTACGCGAATTCAACATAACACAAAAGTTGTTCTACATAATCGTGGTAACATTTGTTGTCTGAACATTTCCCAATGTCTGTCATAGTTTTCCAGATAAGGCCATTCAAACACAAAAAATTGTTAATAACAATTGACGGATTCGTGATCAGCGACCCAAAAAACAGAATCCACTAACATTGACAACGCGACCTAACAGTTTACATAGGACTGTCGTGGGGGGTAACGACTATCAGTATTACAACGGGCTCTATCTCCGTAAATAATGAAGATTAGGCCAAAGCCCAAAAAATCAAAAATATGTATTTTTCATGGGGGATCAAATATTATCCGACATTTTTTCCTACATCTCCAATTGTTTACCCGTAAAATAACAGTAAACAAAAGCGTTCTTCACGCAGCATGATCGTGTCAATATCTCATCAGCTTCTGGTTGTAGGAAAAAATTTCAAAAAATCAATTATATGGGAAATTAGATTGCAAATATTTTCCATTTCAACTATTTTTCTCTATCTGCATCGAGTGTCCCGATAAACGGATCGGAGCGCGCCAACACCCTGCACGAGTATTCACCCGGCGCCTGCTCCGCTGCCACCTCCCATAACTCCGTATCTATCATAGTTAGGGGGAAAAGGTATAAAATAAAAAATGAGTATTTTTACATATCAAACATCTATTGCTTGAATATTTTTCCGATATCTGTTATAGTTTGCCAGGTAAAGCCTTTTAAACAATTGAAGGGACAATTTTTCGGAAAAGTAACCGACAGATTCGTGATCAGCGAGCCAAAAAACATAAAACCTACTGACATTCTCGACGCGACCTAACAATTTTACAGAACTGTCGTGGGCGTAAGGGCTAGACTCACCGAACAATCACAATGAAGCATTAGCGGTCACGTAGTTTCGACAGATTTCGATATAGAACAACATTAAATACTTACAGCATGATTATGCGTCATCTCTGCCTTTGCCACTGTGTACACCCAGCCACGCGGGCCAACAAACTTCACCCTGACACAAAACATAGCGGGGCACTTATTCGATCGATCGAGGTTACACTCAAAATACGCCTCATACCTCCCGAAACGGTACGGAATCTTAGAGCGCTGCTTGCACAACACTCCCTTCGTGCTGTATTTACGAAAAGGCAAACCGGACTCAGGCTTGTACCCCTCCAGAAACTCTGCTACCGCCTGAAGGCTCTCAAAACACTGACCGACATAAATCTCCTCCATCGCAACACACCAAAAAACACAAGCATCAAAAAATATTGCACAAGGAGCAACAGAAAATATGACAGAGTCGTTCATTCACTTATGCCCAAAATATTATGAAAGTACTTGCGAGAAAAATTCTGCGATGGTGGCGCCCCTGCATGAGAGAATTGGCGAATTACGTGTACTCGATCCAAAATGTTAGTAGTGATATCGCGAGAAAATCTTCGTCTCTCGACGAGATAAGTGAAGAAATATCTCTTGTATGTCAAGACGAGACGTCACGAGAGACTGAGTAATTGTAAAAGGAACGAGACGAGAAAATTGAGATTGCTCGTTTCGTCTCGTCTCACAGCATCACTAGAGAGACATGGCTTTCCTCCTGATTTCTCGGAGCTATCGTTACTATATATAATTAATTTGCTGTTCTAATTCAAAAGTCCAAAATGTACGGTGAGCCAATTGTACGGTTACTGCTGTTGTGTACGGTAATTTTAAGAAATATACGATAATCCCATTTGTTTATCCGTTGCCAGACAAATTCAAAGGGATGAGTGAATTAGATCTGTTACCGTACAATTGACTTACCGTACATTTTTTATTACAAGCGATAGATTTATGGGGCAATTGAATGAGTGTTTACTACAATCGTAATTAAATGAAGTCTCGGGCACTGCTTATGATCCCCAGTCACTTCATCCTGACAACAAGGTCCAGTGGATCTATTGATTGCTAATTGCACGGTAAATGCTATTGTGTACGGTAATTCAAAGAAATGTATGGTAATCTTATTTGTTTCTTCCTTGCCAAAGAAATTGAAATGGATGAGTGAATTAATGAGAACACGGAAAAAATACAGACAATAACTTCCCTGAGATTCACACAATGGGTGCATCTCGGGTGAGAAAAACCGGCGATTTCATTGAGAAAACTCTGAACTTGGCTGAGGAAATATCGATTTTCCAGCGATTTTCTCAGTGAAAATGCCGGATTTCGTCAACCGAGGTGCACCCCTCGTGTAGATCTCAGGGAAATTATTGTTTCCTTTTTTCCCGCGAAGTTTGAGAGTGTACGTATTGATCTTGCGTAGGCTAAAAAATAAACTGATGGTGCGGTGATTTATCATGTTGTTCACGTTGAACGTACATATGCCCTAGTGGAAAAACATAAGGCAGAGATATAACATGCCTGATCAGAATTTCAGATCGGACTTGATCAGTTTCTGATCGAGACCTGAGCCGAATTTCCACTCAGGTATGAGTCAATTTGAGAGTGAAATTCGTAAGTGTCCTGGTAGCTCAGATGGTAAGAGCACCCGACGCGACATTGGGAGGTCCCGGGTTCGGTTCCCGGCTAGGAAGTTACTAATTTTTTCTCTCAAAAAATTAAATTTTAATTAATGCCTAATGATGGAAAGCGGAGAAACCCTAGTGGAAAAACATAAGGCAGAGGCGTAAGATGCCTGATCAGAATTTCGGATCGGACTTGATCAGTTTCTGATCGAGACCTGAGCCGAATTTCCACTCGGGTATGAGTCAATTTGAGAGTGAAATTCGTAAGTGTCCTGGTAGCTCAGATGGTAAGAGCACCCGATGCGACATTGGGAGGTCCCGGGTTCGGTTCCCGGTTAGGAAGTTACTAATTTTTTCTCTCAAAAAATTGAATTTTAATTAATGCCTAATGATGGAAGGCGGAGAAACCCTAGTGGAAAAACATAAGGCAGAGGCGTAAGATGCCTGATCAGAATTTCGGATCGGACTTGATCAGTTTCTGATCGAGACCTGCGCAGAATTTCCACTCGGGTGGTGTTGATAGCTCCGAGAGGTAATTTTTTGAGAATTTACGGCGTGGTCAGGGAGAAAAAAAAGGAATGGATGGAGTAATGTAATTTGAGTAAAATAATCAAGTATCTTCCGTTTTACCTCATGAGGGTCATATGTCACGAGTCACACCTCGCAAGGATCATAACTCACAAGGATGAAACGATCACAAGGGTGAAAAAGCAGAGGCAGGTAGAACAAACTCAAATGAGCAAAAGAGTCAACCAAAGGAGACAGACTGTACATCACAAAGGTCGAATGCTCACAAATTAAGCGAAATAATCAGAGGGCTCCCTAGTTTTAACTTTATGATACTTAGACTTCTGCGATTGTCCTGCATTCTAATCTACTCTTCCCAACCTGGTGATTTTCCCTGCTTGCCTCTCGTACGGTTCATTCATGTAGTGGTGTAGTAGCGAGTTAAGATATTCCTACCGTTTGACCCTCACGAATTATGATCCTTTCGACTTTTGAACCTCACAAGAGAGGATCCTTGCAATCGATCCTCCTTGCGACTTCTTCTATCCTTGCCTTCCTCCTCTGAACCTCAGCAATTCTTCAGCCTTCAGAAAAGTTTGATCCTTCTCATTACTCAACCCGCCTCATTTTGTTCCTGTCTTCCCTATCAATTATTGAAATTTGCGTTTGGAATATTAAAATAATTGTTGAAAAAAAGCGACAAAAAAATCTTTTTTTTGCGATATTCGCGATCGGAAATTCCAAATCATTCATGTAGAGGGGCTGAAAAATTCTGAAGAATCAAGAATAGGAGTCAGATACAGAAGTCAGGACAAAAGTAAAACTATGAAGGAATGGTTGTTTCTCATTGTAGGGAACTGCTATCAATTATTAAAAATTGAATGATTCATCTAAAATTATATGATTTTTGTCGAACTCATTGAATTGGAGCGTTGCCTGGAGTTGTTTATGGAGTTGGCAAGTGAAGCGAGCCGGAAGCGAAGCCCTCTAGTGATACTATAGTAATAATTTTTATCATCATTCCTGGAATAGTAATATTAATTGAGCAAGGAAACTCCCCTACTGATAGCCGTCAATTACTGATGAAATTTGTTTCAGAATTCGATTCAGTGTTCTGCTTTTGGAGTGGGCTAGCAAACTCGATGGTATGACATTTTGAAAGGCATGCAAGTACGCATTTAGCTCATTCAGGGTATGACATGAATGTATACCCTAAACTTCCTAGCGAGACCACGAAGAGGTAGCGTACTACGAGAGAGGAGAGGCTACTGAAAAACCTTTGATGAAGGCCATTCTGTGTATTGCGCATCACTTCTCTCAGTAATTACAAAGATGAAATAATTTTATAGTACTTCAAATTTGCAATTGTTCTCGCCGTGAGGTATCAATGAGCACATGATTTGGCAGATTATTTATCATGACAACCAACAATGTCAAATCACTGTGACATTGATACCGTAAAAAAGATTGAATGGATTCGATACTCAGAGTAACCGAATCAATATATGCTTTCAAGTTTGCACGGCCGATTGGTATAAACCCATCGAACGCTTGTCGCATGCTAATCTTGTCAGATACTCACGCACGGCCAATCTGTTTAAACCATTCGAACTCTTAACGCGCTTAACTTCACAATGGATGGGTACGCACAAGTTGAACATGTGTTACACATGCATCCACGTTTTCATCTAATGGTCCACGGCCAATCGGGATGAACCAATCGAACGCTTAACGCACACAATTGCGTCTTTCTATATTTTTATGCACGGCCGATCAGCGGGAACTAATCGAACACTTGACGCGCACTAATCGATCATGTCATATTGATGTGTACGGTCAATTGGTCTAGGCCAATCGAACGATTTTTGCAGACCAATGGCTGTTTTGATTGCACCAAGCATTTGGTGCTTGACGCGCACCACGGAGGAATGATGAGTGTGGCTGTCTGATTCCATCTTATTCGTTGGAAATTTATTAAGCTTGACGACTATTTCCATAAGCATCTGTTATCGTACGTCCATAAGCGCTGCGCCCAGTATGGGCAACTTCAACCTACAAATAACGAGTCAAATCACTGGCATAACACTGAATCCTGAAATTGATAAAACGCTGGATAAGTAGACGCAATGTATTGTGACATTCGCTTACCAAAGCCTCCCGCATTGTATCTTCCACATTTTCAAGTATATGCCTTACCAAAACTTCATGTACATTAGTTTGATGGAGTAGTTTCTCTTTGAAAGCACTGAACACTGCTTCAGCAGTGCAAATAGCATCATATGCGTCTGAAGATGGATGTCGCAATCCTCCGCGAGATAATCGTGAAGTCCATTCATAAAACAGACAATCCTCTGGTGGCTCCTCGCCAATTAGAAGTTCTCTGCATTGCACGCAGTTGTCACCTACTTTTGCAGCAGATCATCCGGATAGGAAATACAAACCCTCTTCCTGTATAGCAGTCAACTGTTCCGGGGTTAAATGATAATCATTGTCAATCAATTCGACAGGTAATGATGGTCTGGGTGCTAATTTTAAGAAGTCAATCATGTATTGAGGTTCTTCGTCAGCATCATAATTCGAGCTCTTTGGAACGGACAACAATGTCCCAACAGTAACAAGTCGCAAGGCCAGTCGAACGTCAACTGGTCCAGGATGGCTGTCACTAACGCCGCGAACCTGCGAAAACAAATTTTCAGCTTTATCTGTCGTCATTCGCCCTGGCATGAGGTAATGGAAAATTTCGTTTATGACCAAGTCCTTGTAAAGCTCAATAACTATCGTGGTGGATACAAGGACCGCTCGTTGGATTGGCTTCCAGCCCTTCTTCTCAAACGTTAAAGTTTTCACCAAGTCCATGAAGCAATTTTGAGGTCACCAGAGTGATCTCCACTTAGCCCGAATTTCCGTAGATTCATCAGATCAAACCAAGCGTTGACTTGTTCCAAGAACCGCGCAGTTAGTAATGCATCACATCCTATTTCAGGGATGTCTGGATTTGCAGCACAGCAGACCAATGCAGTTGTGCTTGAATGAGAGAATACTGCTGCTGCCTCACAAACTCTCATTAATTCCAGTTTTGTTGGTGTGATGTGGCGCTTCTTCAATTTGTAAACCATAGTTGATCCCCTTTCCTTTGGCTTATTTTGTAAGTCAATGAGTTTTTTAAGATGTTTTGTGGAGACAACATTGTGACCTTTCCAATCCTCATGTTGTTCAAGAACCTCGGATGGCAAATAAATTTCTTGACTTGTCGAAGCTGCCCACAAATTCTTGAGAAGATGAGGTGGATTTGCTGAAAAATAGAAACGATGATCCTCATCTGCAGGATGCGGACAAAGAACGACTGGTGAAGATGTATCATTAGCATTGATGTCGTTCAATCTGCAAACTGCAACATTGTTTGAGCCCATATCCGTCACCATGCCTCTGACATACATGCCATGGGCGAGAAGGTTTCGAACAACTTTTTCAATGCAATCCCAAAACTTCACCCCATCCGTTGAAGATTCTGTGAATAGGTAGGCGACTGTCTGCTTCCAGTGCAGTGTAAGTCCGTTAGCTATGAAAGCTAGAACTTTTGAAGCAGGTTGATTCATCTCTCGTTCATCTCTTACTATTTCTGATGAAATAAAGCCTACGAATCTTTTCAGACCTCTGTCATATCTGTATTCTTTCTACATTTCCATTTCATCATTCGATAAATAGCAATTCCTAAAAAAAACAATATTCAAGTGAGTATAGAAAAAACTAATCGACAAATTGAAATAGGATTTGGAAAAGAAATCATACCTGGAAACTGCATCTTCCTCACTAAGCTTTGCACTTAGAAATGGAATCAAACCATTCGTTAAACCACACGCAAAATCGTATCTTTGCAACCCTTCACATATGGTTCGGTAGGATGGTAGAGGCCATTTATTGTTCTTGCGCATGAATTCATAGCCTTGTACCCCCGTCATCGCTCTCGTTTGTATAGCCATTTTCATTGTTCCCTCACTCCAAGGAGTACAATCTCGGCCAGTACATTCTAGTCTACGAATCTGATTATCAGCAAAGATCTTCTTAATGTTGATCGTCATGTTTTCATTCTTCGCCTCTGCTAGTCGCAGCTGTCATCATTCAAGGTACAAGCCGATGTGAATCGGTGATACAAACGCGTTAGTCAATCGAAAAGACGAGAGCGTGAAATGTCAATAAGAATTGTATTGAGTATAAAGTTGAGACCGTGGAAAACCATTAATCAGATTGTTACCTTTCGATGCAAATGCTTTTTATCACTTTTCAGCTCTTCTCGTTCCCTGAGTAGCTGCGTATTTCTTGCCTCGGCCTCTCGCAGACGTTCAAGCAGGGAATTATGCTCTTCATTAGCACAAACTTCTTTAGGCTCTTCTGGAACAACAAGAGTTGGCTCGAACACCATGGGCTCCGCTACTTCCAACAATTCATCAGGGTTTCCACCATTTTCATCAACTTCCGCTACAGCCATGTCAACAAACTCTTCGTTGATAATAAAAACTATAGGGATAGCAGTAGGCTTCAATTTTCTTCGAAGAGGATCTCCATCAATATACTGGTCATCATTGAAGTGTCTCTGACGTGCAAAGTGGATGGTATTGCTCAAGTATCGATTCATGTGAACGAGTTTTAGACAAATGTAAAAGACATATCTTCATGTTAGAGCTTCATAGGTTGCCCGCATGTTGCTTGGTCCCGTTTGGCGAACGTGATTGAGTAAATGAGTAAGTAAGTCACTTGATTACTTGATAAATCAGAAAATGAGGAAATGAGTGATCAAATCTCGGTGAGAATATCAAAGTGCGTATCCAGATCAATCTGAATGAATGATTAATTCGCGATCCGTTTGGCCCAATATATTGTGATCAAATGATACGAATTCCATGAAATCGAACTGAATTCAGAGGCCAAAAAAACACCCGGAAAGTTGGGGAGAATATGCATATTGCACAATTTCGTGCCACTCTTACGTTTATGAGTTATCAATCATAGAAGACTATCCATTCCACCCCATTCCTCCGCACGTTTCAATCTCAGTTGGAACTGTTCTGAGATTAACACTGGATTAAATAAGACTTCCAAGACTAAAATAGAATGGATACAGAATTTTTCGAAATATTGACTCGGCTTGGTTCGTACGAGCCCGTGCGATATACGCCTGAGGTGGAAATTACAATAACTGATTATCGTTCTTTGATTTACGATAACACGGGACGTTTTTTTTTTCGTATAGTTGGAGAATCGGAAATGTTGATGAAGAAAGCACTGCAAATAACAATGAGAGGAAATCAAGAAGAAGTTCGCGGGCTGAGCTTATCGTACGGTATACCCTAAACAAATGTTGGGTGAGAAATAGCAATTCGAACACGTTATTTCGCTAATAGTCTCTTGAGGCGAGAATTCAATTCACTGAAAAAAAATCGGGGAGTTATCGTACTCATTCATAAATTAAACTTTTTTAAATCGATGTTTTTTCATACAAGTATGCTGATTATCATTTATAGTATAGTCGAACTCTAGTAGAAATCGCCTTTTCCAATTCTGGTACCTGCAGTACTAATTACCTAGATTTCTAGATTAAATGATGGCAAAACAAAAGACACCATACTGTATCGTACGGTATTGTATTGTACCGTACATAGGAAGAACCGTAAAAACGAAAGATTTCCGATACAACCAGAAATTATTCACCTATCGTCTCCTGAAGACTGAATTCAGTAGATGAGTAGAGAACGATTCAATGATATTGATAATAATAATTCTCTTTAATTACTCACCTCACATAATTTCATCGAAGTAGAAGGTAGCTGATTAGGGAAATCCGCAAAATTGCGACCAGTATTCCTTGCCCAAGCCCTACGGCGCTCCTCATTTTTAGCAAAAGCGTGCAGACAACCGCCGTTATCAGAGTGATTGGTGCAGTTTGGTGCAGAGCAACCAGGCATGATGATAATTACAGTTGAAAGTTCACCACTATATCACAAGCAAACCGCAATATCACCAAAAACACAGTTATCAGAAAAAAACACAATATCACTCACTGCAATACAGTAGGAATACGGTATATACTATCTATCAATGATAGAACAGCACTAAATCGCAAATGAATTATTTTTCTACAGAAGGAATCGAAGGGGCGGGCTTATCGCTCATCTTATTAACCTATCAAATTGGACATTTCACGCATGTGCATTATCTTCAACTCAAATATTAAGCTTTGAGTGAAGAAAGTCAAAGATGAATTTCCAAGCGGTACCGTACTTTTCTCGTTCAAGAATGTCATTTGATTCTCCATTAATCTGTGAGAGATTCTCGTTATGAGTCACAAATTGCCTATTTTTATCGAGTACTTACCGTACAACAATGTCTCAGACTTTTTGCAATCGCCTGAGATGACTGATGATAATAATGACGAAATCATTCTGCTATACATTGTTGCTGCACATAGACAAGTACAATAGGCATCCTATCATGGAAGATACGCCTAATAATAATAATAATGCCTCAGGATGTGGTGAAGATTTTGAAGGGGAACTCACTGTAAATTCAGCGTATGTGGATTGATCTCTGTTTTCTCCTCCAAAGAATGTATTTAATAAAAAAAATCCAGAGACAACTCAGTACAGGAATATATATGGTAATATAAACTCATATCAGTAGCGAAGCGGTAAACCGGGTTAAGTCGATTTTGACTTTTGGACATTTTTTGACAAATATCTCGGAATTTAAGAGATATAGCAAAATTTACCTCAAGACCTTTTTTATAACCCTCAGTTGGCTTTACAAATAAGGTCATGACAAAAATTTTTCTATATTTTTTAGATTCCCAGATATTCGTCAAAAACTGGCCAATAGTCAAAATCGACTTAACCCAGTTTACCGCTTCGTTACTGACATGAAAAAGAGAAAATACCATATACACCGATCGCGATAGTGTACGATGGATGAATAATATAATGATCGAAACTTTAGTAAAGCCGCGGTACCGACCCATTTGAAAATCATTAAACCAGTTTAGAATTCATGTCAAGAATCTACGGCACAGTATAGTGTGATTAATATTCATTCATCCAATTATTAACATTAATGATTTTTCACATTGATGTTAATAATTGAATGAATAAATATTAATGATACAAAAAATCATTAATGTTAATAATAAATTGAAGCAGGGTAGTTTTTCCCCACGAAAACGTACAGCGGAACTTCTCTCATGTTTTTTAATAAAAAAAATTATATTGTGGATCAAAATAATCAAAACAACTGAGCTCTCCTCAGAATATAGTAAAAATAGTATGGTGAATACGTAGAAAATATACGGTAAAAATTTCCACCGAGCATGTACAATACGGTACGGTACAACTCAAGTACGGTACCGCTTGGAAATTCATCTTTGACTTTCTTCACTCAAAGCTTAATATTTGAGTTGAAGATAATGCACATGCGTGAAATGTCCAATTTGATAGGTTAATAAGATGAGCGATAAGCCCGCCCCTTCGATTCCTTCTGTAGAAAAATAATTCATTTGCGATTTAGTGCTGTTCTATCATTGATAGATAGTATATACCGTATTCCTACTGTATTGCAGTGAGTGGTATTGTGTTGTTTTCGAATAACTGTGTTTTTGGTGATATTGCGGTTTGCTTGTGATATAGTGGTAAACTTTCAACTGTAATTATCATCATGCCTGGTTGCTCTGCACCAAACTGCACCAATCACTCTGATAAAGGCGGTTATCTGCACGCTTTTCCTAAAAATGAAGAGCGCCGTAGGGCTTGGGCAAGGAATACTGGTCGCAATTTTGCAGATTTCCCTAATCAGTTACCTTCTACTTCGATGAAATTATGTGAGGTGAGTAATTAAAGAGAATTATTATTATCAATATCATTGAATCGTTCTCTACTCATCTACTGAATTCAGTCTTCAGGAGACGATAGGTGAATATTTTCTGGTTGTATCGGAAATCTTTCGTTTTTACGGTTCTTCCTATGTACGGTACAATACAATACCGTACGATACAGTATGG
>NW_021681401.1:38825-51447 GCF_001412515.2 Diachasma alloeum
AATGGTTTTCCACGGTCTCAACTTTATACTCAATATAATTCTTATTGACATTTCACGCTCTCGTCTTTTCGATTGACTAACGCGTTTGTATCACCGATTCACATCGGCTTGTACCTTGAATGATGACAGCTGCGACTAGCAGAGACGAAGAACGAAAACATAACGATCAACATTAAGAAGATCTTTGCTGATAATCAGATTCGTAGACTAGAATGTACTGGCCGAGATTGTACTCCTTGGAGTGAGGGAACAATGAAAATGGCTATACAAACGAGAGCGATGACGGGGGTACAAGGCTATGAACTCATGCGCAAGAACAATAAATGGCCTCTACCATCCTACCGAACCATATGTGAAGGGTTGCAAAGATACGATTTTGCGTCTGGTTTACCGAATGATTTGATTCCATTTCTAAGTGCAAAGCTTAGTGAGGAAGATGCAGTTTCCAGCTGTGATTNGTTTCTCACCCAACATTTGTTTAGGGTATACCGTACGATAAGCTCAGCCCGCGAACTTCTTCTTGATTTCCTCTCATTGTTATTTGCAGCGCTTTCTTCATCAACATTTCCGATTCTCCAACTATACGAAAAAAAAAAACGTCCCATGTTATCGTAAATCAAAGAACAATAATCAGTTATTTCAATTTCCACCTCAGGCGTATATCGCACCGGCTCGTACGCACCAAGCCGAGTCAATATTTCGAAAAATTCTGTATCCATTCTATTTTAGTCTTGGAAGTCTTATTTAATCCAGTGTTAATCTCAGAACAGTTCCAACTGAGATTGAAACGTGCGGAGGAATGGGGTGGAANAAGAACAATAAATGGCCTCTACCATCCTACCGAACCATATGTGAAGGGTTGCAAAGATACGATTTTGCGCCTGGTTTAACGAATGATTTGATTCCATTTCTAAGTGCAAAGCTTAGTGAGGAAGATGCAGTTTCCAGGTGTGATTTCTTTTCCAAATTCTATTTCAATTAGTCGATTAGTTCTTTCTATACTCACTTGAATATTTTTTTTTTAGGAATTGCTATTTATCGAATGATGAAATGGAATTGAAGAAAGAATACAGATATGACAGAGGTCTGAAAAGATTCGTAAGCTTTATTTCACCAGAAATAGTAAGAGATGAACGAGAGATGAAACAACCTGCTTCAAAAGTTCTAGCTTTCATAGCTAACGGACTTGCACTGCACTGGAAGCAGACAGTCGTCTACCTATTCACAGAATCTTCAACGGATAGGGTGAAGTTTTGGGATTGCATTGAAAAAGTTGTTCGAAACCTTCTCGCCCATGGCATGTATGTCAGAGGCATGGTGACGGATATGGGCTCAAACAATGTTGCAGTTTGCAGATTGAACGACATCAATGCTAATGATACATCCTCACCAGTCGTTCTTTGTCCGCATCCTGCAGATGAGGATCATCGTTTCTATTTTTCAGCAAATCCACCTCATCTTCTCAAGAATTTGTGGGCAGCTTCGACAAGTCAAGAAATTTATTTGCCATCCGAGGTTCTTGAACAACATGAGGATTGGAAAGGTCACAATGTTGTCTCCACAAAACATCTTAAAAAACTCATTGACTTACAAAATAAGCCAAAGGAAAGGGGATTAACTATGGTTTACAAATTGAAGAAGCGCCACATCACACCAACAAAACTGGAATTAATGAGAGTTTGTGATGCAGCAGCAGTATTCTCTCATTCAAGCACAACTGCATTGATCTGCTGTGCTGCAAATCCAGACATCTCTGAAATAGGATGTGATGCATTACTAACTGCGTGGTTCTTCGAACAAGTCAACGATTGGTTTGATCTGATGAATCTACGGAAATTCGGGCTAAGTGGAGATCACTCTGGTGACCTCAAAATTGCACTACTCTACGACTTCATGGACTTGGTGAAAACTTTAACGTTTGAAAAGAAGGGCTGGAAGCCAATCCAACGAGGGGTCCTCGTATCCACCACCACAGTTATTGAGCTTCACAAGGACTTGGTCAAAAACGAAATTTTCCGTTACCTCATGCCAGGGCGAATGACGACGGATNGGGGTCCTCGTATCCACCACAACAGTTATTGAGCTTCACAAGGACTTGCTCAAAAACGAAATTTTCCGTTACCTCATGCCAGGGCGAATGACGACAGATAAAGCTGAAAATTTGTTTTCCCAGGTTCGCGGCGTTGGTGACAACCATCCTGGACCAGTTGACGTTCGATTGGCATTGCGACTTGTTACTGTTGGGAAATTGTTGTCCGTTCCAAAGAGCTCGAATTATGATGCTGACGAAGAACCTCAATACATCATTACTTGTTGAATTGATTGACAATGATTATCATTTAACCCCGGAACAGTTGACTGCTATACAGGAAGAGGGTTTGTATTTCCTAGCCGGATGATCTGCTGCAAAAGTAGGTGACAACTGCGTGCAATGCAGAGAACTTCTAATTGGCGAGGAGCCACCAGAGGATTGTCTGTTTTACGAATGGACTTCACGATTATCTCGCGGAGGATTGCGACATCCATCTTCAGACGCATATGATGCTATTTGCAATACTGAAGCAGTGTTCAGTGCTTTCAAAGAGAAACTACTCCATCAAACTAATGTACATGAAGTTTTGGTAAGGCATGTACTTGAAAATGTGGAAGATACAACGCGGGAGGCTTTGGTAAGCGAATGTCACAATACATTGCGTCTACTCATCCAGCGTTTTATAAATTTCAGGATTCATTGTTATGCCAGTAATTTGACTCGTAATTTGCAGGTTGAAGTTGCCCATTCTGGGCGCAGCGCTCATGGACGTACGATAACAGATGCTTATGGAAAAAGCCGTCAAGCTCAATATAGTTCCAACGAATAAGATGGAATCAGACAGCCACATTCATCATTCCTCCGTGGTGCGCGTTAAACATCAAATGCTTGGTGCAATCAAAACAGCCATTGGTGTGCAAAAATTGTTCGATTGGCCTAGACCAATTGACCGTACACATCAATATGACATGATCGATTAGTGCGCATCAAGTTTTCAATTAGTTCTCGCTGATCGGCCGTGCATAAAAATATAGAAAGATGCAATTGTGTGCGTTAAGCGTTCGATTGGTTCATCCCGATTGGCCGTGCACCATTAGATGAAAACGTTGATGCGTGTGTATCACATGTTCAACTTGTTCGTACCAATCCATTGTGAAGTTGAGCGCGTTAAGAGTTCGAATGGTTTAAACCGATTGGCCGTGCGTGAGGATCGTACAAGATTGGCATGCTTCAAGCGTTCGATGGGTTGTAACAGGAAATCTTGATTTGACGTCAATGTCAGAAACCATAGGTAGATGGTCACAAAATAAATTAAATTAATCATTGTTGTCAGGTACTAAGGCCAGGAAAATATTTAAATTAAAAAGGCCAATTCCAAAGGGCCTGGCATTCATGAAAATTCTATTGCGCAAGCGCCAGGATATTGATTTTCGGCGACTCAACAAGTGTCGAGCACAGGCGCCGACGTAGCACTCTCGTGGCGGTTATTGCACCGTACAGTACACTTGACCCCAGATTTCTTGTAATCAGGGTTCATAGCGTCAAAATTTAATTGTCAAAGAATAGTGTGAACATATTGTCGAATACATTGTAAACCATTATAATCAAAGAAAGAGTGTGGCCATTGTAATTATTGTCAAGAGTTAAAGAGAGTCGGTTTCTGACCAAATTCGTAAGTAATAAACTTGTATATTCTGTCCAATTCTCTTTCTCTTGGAATTTCTTTCTCCCAACCTTGGGTCTTCCAAAACACCTTCCTGAGTCAAGAGTCGGTTAAATGATTCGATTAATTTCATTCTTAATCTTGAGTGAATTTATAAATGATTGAGTTTGTCAATTTAGACAAAATTGACTGGCGTTCAACAGTATTATCCAAGTGAAAAATTGTACAGCCTAGACCCAGGCCGCGTCGGGTGATAGAAGGATTGAATATTTCTTGTCAAAATTATTAATTTTCTATGGGAGAAATCCTTCTTTCTCATTTGGCGCCCAACGTGGGGCACGTTTTGGAAATTAATTGGCGTTGTCTTGTCAAGCCACCGCAATTGATCCATTGTCTTGTCAATGTCATCGTAAAATTAAATTATTCGCACGATTGTGCAGCAAATTCACAGTGAAAATGAATTAAATTGTATTCTCAAGTGAACGAAAATTTAGAAAGTATCAATTAAACTCTGATGAGAATTTTCTAGTCAATTAATCGTCAAGGTTATACGAATAAACCGTCCCGAGCTGAGACTCGGGGCATTGCCGCGGCGTAAATCGTTGTGATCAAAACAAACAGTTCGAGGAACCGCTCGATACTCACACTTTGATCCTCTTATTATTTCGATTTTCAGTTCGTATTATTTCGTACCTTTTCTCTTATTTATTCTTTTCTCCGTCTGAATTACTTATCATTTTCTCTTTATTTATTATCCTTATTTCCCTTGTATTATTTCACCTTATCATTCTGTTTTATTTCAAATGTTTTCTCTACTTATTGTAATGAAAATGTAATCGTGCGTCTGTCAATTCCTGCGATAAATAACGGGAAATGGGATAAACAATAAAAAGGTAAAGGGAAAAATTTTCCCCTTTTCACTGTCAATATTAGACTGACAAAATAATAAACCTCGAGTGGATAAAAAAAAGGAAAAAAGAGAGAAAGAGAAAAGAGAAAAAAAAAAGGAGAAAATTTTTTTTTATATTTTTTTTTTTTGGCCAAATATTAGTTTCCCAATAAATTGGGAAGAATAATTGCATAAAAATATTGTCATAGTCAAATTTGGCAGGACGTATTGAGAAGACCTTCAGTGTCAAAATGCAACGTACGCCACCGGGGTCCCGTCAGGACGTTCGTGAGGGGGATAATGCAAATCTTAGGGACCGCCAGCCGTTAAATAACAGTCAATTAGAGGGTTTAGCAAATGTTGCAAATCCTCAAGACCCAAACGTGAGGCCAGCTAGTTCCGCCTCTACGCAGAGTATCGGGAGAGGTAGAGGGGCCAGTCGTCAAAATCTCGCGCCGAATTCCCCTATAAATGACCCGATAATAAACACTTTTCCCCCATCAGCCATACGTCTCGAGGCAATCGAAAGGCAACTGACCCAATTCAGTGAGAACTTTAATTTAGTTTTAGAACGATTGTCATTGGATAGGCTCGGTTCGTTAAGACCGATTGACCATCCAGGTAAGGGGGCGGCTAGTCAAAGTCAACAGTTAATTGGCACCGAACCCAACGTGCAGGGCCAGCTTGACGACGCGTCAAGTTCAGACGGTGGCTCTAGTTATAGCGGAGACGATGAGTCATTCGAGATCATTCAACGCCATCGCCGGATGGCTCAACAAAATACCACGCGTAACTCTCGAGAACAGAGAAATGCGGCTCATGGCTTTACCCCTTTCAGTCAAAATCAACAAACAGTAAACACGGAAAACAATTTACCGTCAAATACTCAGCCCTTAAACGAACCTGACAGGAATTCAATTGAAAGGGAATATCGTCATGTTCGTTTTCAGGCAAGAGACAATAGACAACGTGAAAATAATTCTATTCGCCCAAGTATTATTAGGAATAACCCGGAAGTACGGCAAACTAATGGAGAACCCGCACGTTTTTATTCAGTAATTGTCAAACGCCCATTGCCTAATGGACGTTTTGTAGAGGAGGAAAGGCTCGTCCCCGAACAGGAATATCAACAATTGACAAATCCTCCCAGGGCCCCATCAGGTTTTACCCCAATCCATTCAAGTAACGACGAGAGAGCCCGAAGTATTAGTCGTGCTTCCACATTTTCGTTTGATCCTGCCAATCTAGCATCCTCCAGTCATTATCAAACGAATAACAGTCAGAGGGGGTCCACCTCAAGAGGTAGTTTATCATGGCGAAGTAGTGATTCAAGCGACAATGGTGAACCTACTCGCCACGCGACCTCCCGTACTAGATCACATTCGCGAAGACAGTCAACAAGTCGATCTTCCCATACAACACGACAAAGAGACCATTCCACAGACAGCGAGCCTCCCTCTGCTATAAAAATAGGCCAAGTTGTCAATTCGTGGAAAATATCACTCCCTCAGTCAGAGAAAGACCCGGAACAATTTCTGTGGATCCTTAAAGACCTACTGTCGTCTAGTGGAATTAATAAGAACCTTTTTGTTCCTTGTTTGTCAAAGATTTTCGAAGGTCCCTATCGGTCATGGTATTTAGTCAATAAAAGTCAGTGGCACACCTGGAAAGATTTTGTTAGGGCTTTCCGTAATGATTGGGCTGTCAAAAGAGACGATTCAGGTCTATTGATTGAGGTTAGTAATTTAAAAGTTGACAGAAACGAGACACTGGCCGAGTTTACTTGTCGCTGCCGTGTCCTGTTTGAACGAATGGAGAATCCCCCTGAATTCCGAGACCAGATCAAGTTGATCCTGATGAAATTCAATCCTAGATTAATGTGGGAAATTTTGAATTTGAGACAAGCGACTTACACTCAATTCCTTAATTACGTCAATGAGAGAAATTATACCAATAAAAAAGCATACCATGACAATCCAAAGTCTAAATCGTTTGCTGAATTCAGGTGTGTCCAGGGTCAATCCGATTCTACTCAGGAATCAGAAGAAGAATGTAGTGAGACTGTTGAGAATGGCAGTGATGAGCAAGATGCTCAACCTGGAGTCCGGTTGAAAAATTTCAACAGTAACAAAATTTCCAATAATCACAAAAAAGGGTGGAAATCAAACAATTCTAAATCATTAGTTAAACAAAGATTGGAGAAGAATCTAGAGCAGTTTGACAATGCAAGTCAAAATAAATTCATAAGCTCCTCCTCCGATCGTAACAAGTCAAATCCAAATAGACAAGCTTTTGATCCAAGTAAATTATTCTGTATAAATTGTGGTCAAACAGGACACTCAGCTAAGTACTGTACAGGAGACCGTCAAGTAGTTTGCTACGCTTGTAGGAAGACAGGCCATGAGACTAAGAATTGTCAAACGAATTCGGGAAACGCCGAGCGCCCGCAATAATTCCTCCTCAGGTTGTTGCATCAGAGGGCAGCAGTGAGGGAACCACGGTAGTTAAACCTAGGCTAGACAGAGAATCTACAGGTAACATAGAGCAGGCGAAAAACCTAGATAAAAGCGGTGAAATTAGTGCAACGAGTCAGTCAATCGAAGATAATCGTAACACCGGCATAGATCTCAATGTTGTCTACCCAGCAGGAGACGATTCTGAATTGTCAGATAGCGAAGTCGAGACTCTTCTGTCTGATGGTAATATTGACAAAATCAACGACACTTGCGATGAGTCGTTACCCGGTCAGTCGAATTTGACAATGTTAATTGTCGAAAGTATTAAGAATGAAACCACTTCTAGCGGCGATCATAGTGCTTCCATTAGTCCAACACCATTCAAGAGCTGGAGACCAGCTCAGTTGCCCCAACACATGGTGCATAGATTGACAAAAAGACGAATATATCGCGGTAGCAATTTCAGTAAAGAACCGAAGAGAGCAGTCAGAATTCCCGTAGAAATCTCAATATTTGGGGAAAAGATAAAAGGTATAATTGACAGTGGGAGTGACAGATTGTTTCTGAGTGAAACAGCCTATGAGCGTGTCAAGAAATATCAAATCCATGAGATAGAACCTGACTTGTCTTCTTCGTCAGGTGTACGTTTGGGAGATAAATCCCTCGTACGAACACAGGGAGGCACGACCTTTGTTATAGATGTAGGTGACGTATTCGGCCCCCAGTGGTTCAGTGTCATGCCTGAACTGTCAGGTGATCTGATCCTGGGAATGGATTTCTGGATGTCGTTCAAAGTACTTGTCGATCCATTCTCTCGAACATGGACACTCGCTGACAGTATCCATACCTATCCCTTGTCAAATTCATTCATTTTTCCTTCCGAATTGAAAGCCCTTTCAGTAGATCAAACTCAACGCTTAAAAGCTTTCCTAGACAACGAATTTAGTAAACTAGACAAACAATGCACTGGCAAAACAAACTTAGTCGAACATGTGATAGAATTAGACGATCCCGTACCCCATCGACAGAAGCCCTATCGGAGAAGTGAGGTTATTCGTACTTTTCTCGACACAGAAGTTGAGAGATTACTAGGCAAAGGTTACGTTACATGGAGCAATAGCGAGTGGGCTTGCTCACCTATAGTCGCCCCAAAAGCTAATGGAGGGCTAAGGTTTTGCATCGATTATAAGCCACTCAATCGTAAAACCAAGAAACCCGCTTATCCTCTGCATAATATGCGGTCAATTCTTTCGCAACTCCATCACGCGAAAATTATTTCAACCCTTGACATGAGTGAAGCATTTCACCAAATCCCCATGGAGAAGAATAGTCAAAAATATACTGCTTTCGTTGTCGAAGGAAAAGGCCAACTCGAGTGGCTTAGAATGCCTTACGGTTTGACAGGGGCTCCATCAACGTTCCAAAGGTTGATGGACACTCTTAAGAGACGATTAAAAGAATTAATACATGAACGAGAATTGCCAAATAAGTGGGTTGAAAAGGTTTTCACATACCTTGACGATTGGATAATTGTCAGTGAAGACCTAGAAGAACACCTCTCGATTTTGTCATTAGTTTTCGAGGTTTTCCGAGAGGCGAACTTAGTCATCAATAGAGACAAAAGCAGTTTCGCCTGCAAGGAAGTGAAGTTTCTAGGCTACATAATTGACGAATTCGGTATGAGGCCAAATCCGGAAAAAATCCAGCCCATTTTAGACTTCCCCGTTCCCAAGACAGAACACAACTGCGCCAGTTTAACGGCCTTGTAAATTGGTATCATAGACACCTCAAATGTATTTCTAAAACTCAAGGCCCACTGAATAAGTTGACAAGTCCTAAAATCCCTTGGCGATGGACCGAGACAGAACAGAAATCGTTCGAAGAAGTCAAAAGGGCCTTAGCCAATGCTCCACGTCTGTACGTGCCGATACCAGGGCAACCCTTTGTCTTATATACTGACGCGAGTGATTTCGGGTTGGGAGCTATTCTTGTTCAGGTCGACCCCGTGATAGGCAACGAAAACCTCATCGAGGTTATGAGTAGACCGTTAAGGGGGGCGGAACTCCACTATACTACAACTGAAAAAGAGTGTTTAGCCGTTGTCTGGTCAGTAGAGAAACTCCGTTGCTATCTCGAAGGCACCCCATTTAAAGTCATCACAGACCACCAATCCCTTTTATGGTTACATGGACTCAAGAATCCAACTGGTCGCCTAGCCAGATGGGCCATGTACCTGTATCAATATGATATTTCTATCGAACACCGTCGCGGTACAACTAACGAAGCCCCGGATGCGTTGTCAAGAATGTTCGATCTTGATGTAGACCCCTTTGGTTGGGAAAAAGTAGTAGAAGAAACGATTCAAAGTCGACCTCAATTAAATTCGATTCGTGGGCAAAATTGGTATGATACGAAATATCAATTAGTCAAATCACAGCCAGATAGGTTTCCTGAATGGAAAATTGACAACGATGAGTTATTTTATCATCGCCCCGATTATGAAAAAGCCCTAATCGATGACGAAAACCCTTGGAAAAAGGTTGTCAAGTCCGAGGAAATCATGTCCGTCTTGAGCGAAAATCATGATCTACCTCAAGCTGGACATTTAGGGAGAGATAAAACTCTAGATCGAATTAGACAAAATTATTATTGGCCAGGCATGACGTTGGATGTCCAGGAATATGTAGAAAATTGCGAAGTTTGTCTCAGAGTCAAATATAATCAAAAGCCAATCAAGGGACCATTGATGTCTAGGCCCTTAGAAAGCCCGTGGTCACAGTTGTCGATCGACACAGTCGTATCCCAGATACGTACGAAAAAGGGAAACACCAACGTCATGGTTGTCCTAGATTTATTCACAAAATATATTGAGTCCCCTTGCGTCAACGAACAGGTAAAAATATTGTCAAGGCTTTAGATACTGTCTTCGATCGATGGGGCACCCCTAGATCAATTGTCACTGATAATGGCCTAGAATATATTAATCAAGACGTCAAAGCTCTGCTAACGGCAAGAGGAGTAGAACATTTGACAACCCCATTGAATCACCCTCAGGCTAACCCAGTGGAACGAGTCAATCGGACTATCAAACCCATGATCACGGCCTTCATAAAAGACAATCATAATGAATGGGACGTATATCTGTCAAAACTACAATTTGCCTACAACACGGTACCTCACTCCGCGAGTCGTGTTTCTCCGTACTACCTTAATCATGGTCGCGAGGCTGTATTCAAAAACATACGGAAACCAACTGAAACCAACACGCCAGGTTCTTCTTGTCAAGCAATTGAACAATGGGTTAAGCGACTCAGCAAAATCGATGAATTTCGTCACAAAATTGAGAGCAACATAAAAAAATATTCAGAAAAGAGTCTTGCCAAATCTGACAGTAAGAGTGAATTGTCAATAAAGCTAAAAGAAGGTAACGAGGTTTATTATCCCAATAAGAAATTGAGTAATAAGTCTGAAGGCTACTCTTCAAAATTTGCCCATCGATATGTAGGGCCCGCGTATATTAAACGAATTTTGAATCCAATGGTCGTGGAATTGACAGATAAATCGAATAAAATTATTGGTAAATATTATGTCACTGACTTAAAAATTCCGCGACGCAGTTTACGTAACCAATAACCGTTTCCTAGGTCAGGTCCAGACACTACCTTGTCAACAATCAGCAACTTCTGCAGTACCATCCCAAGATGAGTGACCTCAGCCCCCATGGTTCTCAACCTCCTTCACCTCAGACGTTGAAGGAGCACTTGGATAAGCTGATGGAAAAGAAGGCAGCGATTGAAGCCAATCTTCAGGCTTTGAATGCAGACATCGAAGCTGTACACAGCCAGGCGTCGTCAGCTGAATCTATTGACAGTGATGATGAGGACGGAGCTGCAGCCAGTGTCCCTGAGAGTAATCATGAGGAAGTAAAAGTCAACCCTGATGATTTTGACTTTGGGCTACTTCCTCGAAAGACAGTCCCCAGAAAAGAGTCAACTGAGCCAGAGAAAATTGACGAAATTAGGATTCTCCTGGAAGCAGTCAAAGGATTTTCTCCTCCTCCAATAGAGCTCTCTTTTCCAACGAAGATCATCGGCCAAGCTGATATTGACAAGGAGAACAAGCTCAGGAAAAGAGACCCGTCAGTTAGTCACGAGGTACAAATGTCAAAAGGTATCCCACTAAGGACCACTGATGACCCGAAGGCCTTAACTGCCCCTTCAGTGTCTATCACACCCTTACCGTTGACAAAATTTCCATCATTCAGTGAATTCCTCAAAGGCTTGGGCCTCAAGAACGAACAGCCATCAGGGAAACAAGAGATTTACTTGGCTGACTGCAGATTCCTCACGGAGGATCAACTTAAGAAGCTAATTACCAAGCGAGCCAGGCGACTGATAGAAGTGATGGAGTCGAAGAAAGTGGACGCTGCCACCCAAACATTCGTGACAGCCGTCGGTAAGCAACACGTCAGCGGGTGTGTGAACTGCAAGTCTGCTTGCCACCATTTCAGTGAGTGCACTCTACCTTACAGACCCGGCTTCTGTCATATCTGCGGAGCTGTCGGTTTTGACAAGAAGGATTGTATTTATTGTCATGGAGTCGAGCACGAAATGGCTTTGGAAAAGTACCCAGGATGCTCAAGATCTACCGATTTATATTGTCCAGAATGCCCTGACTGTAACATCAGGTACCCAGGGTTTGGCCATTACCTCCAACTGAACTATGCACTCCTCCCAACACACCTCATGCCCAAAGACCACCGATANATTTCTCCCAACCTTGGGTCTTCCAAAACACCTTCCTGAGTCAAGAGTTGGTTAAATGATTCGATTAATTTCATTCTTAATCTTGAGTGAATTTATAAATGATTGAGTTTGTCAATTTAGACAAAATTGACTGGCGTCCAACAGTATTGTCCAAGTGAAAAATTGTTTGAGCCTCGACAGCCTAGACCCAGGCCGCGTCGGGTGATGGAAGGATTGAATATTTCTTGTCAAAATTATTAATTTTCTATGGGAGAAATCCTTCTTTCTCAAAGGATATACGCCAAACTGGACAACGGAAATTTTCACCATAAGTAAAGTTATGAGAACGAATCCTGTAACTTACAAACTCACAGATTATGAGGATAGACCGATTGAAGGTGGATTTTACCAGGAGGAATTAACGAAAGTGACATATCCTGATATTTATCTCGTAGAAAAAATACTCCGAACCCGTGGAAACCAAGTTTTAGTCAAATGGTTAGGCTTCGATAGTTCTCACAACAGTTGGATAGATAAGAGTAATTTGTAATGATGGATAAAAAATAAAACTTATTCTTCGAACATTTGGTAGAAACTTTCTTTTATTTTTCATATCCATAGGGTACAGTATCATAAGAGTTTGCGATAAGTACTCTTTTGTCATCCTCCCAACTTAAAGCTAATTTTCTTTGCTTAAAAGTATTAACTTCATGTTTACTACTCTTGATCAAGTATTGTGACTTCACGATATGGCTATGATTATCCAAACAATCTTTGAAATCATCGAATGTAATTCTTTTCAGCACAGATCCTTTCACTCCTTTTGCACGCTTTTTT
>NW_021681401.1:51472-121924 GCF_001412515.2 Diachasma alloeum
TAATTGCAAATTTGAAGTACTATAAAATTACTTCATCTTTGTAATTACTGAGAGGAGTGACGCGCAATACACATAGTGGCCTTCATCGAAGGTTTTTCGGTAGCCTCTCCTCTCTTGCAGTACGATACCTCTTCGTGGTCTCGCTAGGAAGTTTAGGGTATAGATTCATATCATACCCTGAATGAGCTGAATGCGTACTTACATGCCTTTCAACATGTTATGCCATCGAGTGTGCTAGCCCACTCCAAACGGAGAACTCTGAATCGAATTCTGAAACAAATTTCATCAGTAATTGACGGCTATAAGTAGGGGATTTTCCTTGCTAAATTAATATTACTATTCCAGGAATGATGATAAAAATTATTATTATAGTATCACTAGAGGGTTTCGCTTCCGGCTCGCTCCGCTTGCCGAGTCTAAAAACAACTCCAGGCAACGCTCCAATTCAATGAGTTCGACACAAGATATATAATTTTAGATGAATCATTCAATTTTTAATAATTGATAGCAGTTCCCTACAATGAGTAAAATCCATTCCTTCATAGTTTTACTTTTGTCCTGACTTCTGTATCTGACCCCTATTCTTGATTCTTCAGAATTTTTCAGTCCTTCTACATGAATGATTTGGAATTTCCGATCGCGCATATCGCAAAAAAATGATTTTTTTGTCCCTTTTTTTTCAACAATTATTTTAGCATTCCAAACGTAAATTTCAATAATTGATAGGGAAGACAGGAACAAAATGAGGAGGGTTGAGTAATGAGAAGGATCACACTTTTCTGAAGGCCGAACAATTGCTGAGTTTCAGAGGAGGAAGGCAAGGATTGAAGTGCGAGAGTCAAACGTCGCAAGGAGGATCGATTGCAACGATCCTCTCTTGTGAGGTTTAAAAGTCGAAAGGATCATAATTCGTGAGGGTCAAACGGTATGAATATCTTGACTCGCTACTACACCACTGCATGAATGAACCGTACGAGAGGCAAGCAGGGAAAATCACCAGGTTGGGATGGAGTAGATTAAAATGCAGGACAATCGCAGGAGTCTAAACACAAAGTTAAAATGAAGGAGCCTTCTGATTATTTCGCTCAATTTGTGAGCATTCGACCTTTGTGATGTACAGTCTGTCTCCTTTGGTTGACTGTTTTGCTCATTTGAGTTTGTTCTACATACCTCTGCTGTTTCACCATTGTGATCGTTTCGTCCTTGTGAGTTATGATCCTTGCGAAGTGTGACTCGTGACATATGACCCTCATGAGGTAAAACGGAAGAGAGTTGATTATTTTACTCAAATTACATTTTTCCATCCATTCCTTTTTTTTCTCCCTGACCACGCCGTAAATTCTCAAAAAATTACCTCTCGGAGCTATCAACACCATATGTACGTTCAACGTGAATAACATGATAAATCACCTCACCATCAGTTTATTTTTTAGCCTACGCAAGATCAATACGTACACTCTCAAACTTCACGGGAAAAAAGGAAACAATAATTTCCCTGAGATCTACACGAGGGGTGCACCTCGGTTGACGAAATCCGGCATTTTTACTGAGAAAATCGCTGGAAAATCGATATCTCCTCAGCCAAGTTCAGATTTTTCTCAATGAAATCGCCGGTTTTTCTCAACCGAGATGCACCCCTTGTGTGAATCTCAGGGAAGTTATTGTCTGTATTTTTTCCGTGTTCTCATTAATTCACTCATCCATTTCAATTTCTCTGGCAAGGAAGAAGCAAATAGGATTACCGTACATTATAACATTTACCGTTCAATTAGCAATTAATAGATCCACTGGACCTTGTTGTCGGGATGAAGTGACTAGGGATCATAAGCAGTTCCCGGGACTTCATTTAATTACGATTGTAGTAAACACTCATTCAATTGTCCAATAAAGCTATCGCTTTTAATAAAAAATGTACGGTAAGTCAATTGTACGGTAACAGATCTACTCATGTGGGAAATTGACCCGAGATTGAGCCGCAACTCGGGTACCGCAGAACTCAACCTCGGCTTGGCGACGGACCCGAGTTTTACGCCGCTCAAGACCGACTTGCGGCCCATTGCGACCCAGTATCCGAGGTTCAGCAGTTTCTCGGCACTCCGAACACAGCTAGATTTTCGGAATTTTGGGGTGCGCCTCGGTTGAAGAAAACCAGCGTTTTAAATGAGAAAATCGGTGGAGAATGCAAATTTCCTCAGCGAAGTTAAGAGTTTTTTCAGTGAAATCGCCGTTTTTTGTCGCCCGAGGCGCACCCCTCGTGTAGATTCAATGGAAATTACTGGTTGTATTTTATCCGTGTTGTTATTAATCCACTCATCCCTTTGAATTTGTCTGGCAACGGATAAACAAATGGGATTATCGTATATTTCTTTGAATTACCGTACACAGCAGCAGTTACCGTACAATTGGCTCACCGTACATTTTGGACTTTTGAATTAGAAGAGTAAATTAATGATATATAGTAACGATAGCTCCGAGAAATCAAGAGCAAAGCCATGTCTCAATAGTGATGCTGTGAGACGAGACGAAACGAGAAATCTCAATTTTCTCGTCTCGTTCCTTTTATAATCACTCATTCTCTCGTCTCGTCTCGTCTTGACATACAAGAGATATGGTATGAGGCGTATTTTGAGAAAATCTTCGTCTCTCGACGAGATAAATGAAGATTTCTTCAATTAAAATGTTAAAATATACCCGCCAAAATGTCCTCAGATTTCTAAAATCAAGAAACTCTTTTCTCCGTGTTCCCTCGCGTTTCTCGTCTCGTTTGTCACATTTCTCACGATATCACTACTAAAATTTCGGATCGAGTACACGTAATTCGCCAATTCTCACATGCAGGGGCGCCACCATCGCATAATTTTTCTCGCAAGTACTTTCATAAAATTTTGGGCATAAGTGAATGAACGACTCCGTCACATTTTCTGTTGCTCCTTGTGCAATTTTTTTCGATGCTTGTGTTTTTTTGTGTGTTGGGATGTAGGAGATTTACGTCGGTCAGTGTTTTGAGAGTCTTGAGGCGGTAGAAGAGTTTCTGGGCTGGTACAAGGCTGATTGCGGTTTGCCTTTTCGTAAATACAGCACGAAGCGACTGTTGTACAAACAGCGCTCTAAGATTCCGTACCGTTTCGAGAGGTATGAGGCGTACTTTGAGTGTAACCTCGATCGAGCGAACGAGTGCCCCATCATATTTTGTATCAGGGTGAAGTTTATTGGTCCGCGTGACTGGATGTACACAGTGGCAAAGGCAGAGATGACACATAATCATGCCGTAAGTATTTAATGTTGTTCTATATCGAAATGTGTCGAAACTACGTGACCGCTAATACTTCATTGTGATTGTTCGGTGAGTCGCGCGATGATCACCGCGAAGAAACACGCGATAATGACTAATTTTTCAACCTCGACAATTAGTATTTGTGCCAGTTTTGGTAATATGCTCTTGTTCATCATGCTAGAAATTCATTAATTCTTCGTTGTTCAATTTTCATTTATCATGTACTTTCATGAATCTTGTCAATTCCCTTTCCCTTCTATTCTCACGCGTATAGATTTACAGTAAGTTTATGGTTTCACATGTATAATTCGAGGAACTTCTCCTGTTTTCAAGAGAATTCGAGAAAATTCTTCATTTTTTTTAGAAAATTTTAGAAAATTCTCCAGTTTTCGGGAACATTCAACAGTCTTATCTATAAAATATCATACATTCGATAGATGCTCATCGATTCATGAAAAGCACGTAGTATTTTCAAAATTAATCAAACTCAAACCATTTCCTGCTTCATACTAGTCAATTTGCTCATGTTTATCATGCACGTAATTAATTAATTTGTCCTTTTTGGGTTACAATTGATTATGTGCTGTCATGAATCTCTCTAATTTCAATTTTTTTCCTTTATTCGTGAATTCTAGATATTTTGAGGAAATGTGAGGAGTTTTTAGAAACTTCGAGGAAATTCATGAAGTTTCAGAAAATTGCCAATAAATGAAAGGAATTTCGGGGGAACTTAGGGAGTTTTACAAAATATGAGTGATTTCAAGAACTTTAATTTTTAGGGAATCCACGGAGTTGCTCGAAATTGCGAATGAATTCAAGGACTTTCTTGAAATTTCAAAGGCACTCCATGAAATTGTGGAAATTTCGAAAGAATTCTCAAAGTTGCACAAAATTCAAGGAATTTTAAGAATTCTCCAGGATCTAGAGAGTTGACAGAATTCTCTTTTCCATTCAGAAAGAATCACAAAATTATTCATTATTTTACAAATTTCTCAAACTTTTTGAATAGTTCTGAAAACTTATGAGTTTACATACCCAATTTACTAACAAGACTTTCCTCCCATTTCAGCAATTGAGGATACACTGATCAGAAGAGAATCGCTCGAAGATTCAAAATTATTCCTTGGTTTATCACCGATCACTCCATTATTGTTTTGCACCATTGATTGAGTCTTTTCCTATGTACCATTCATCTTCCTAAAAATGATTTCTTCAGTTGTAATTAATGATAATTAATAGGCTTATCAGGTTCAAAGCATACAGAATCTATGGATCTCTTGAATTCTCATTCCTTTTTTAATTTTTCTATTTTCATCACCAACAACGAGTTTCTTCGAATAATTTATAAGAGAATAATGGATCGAATTTTGAAAGTCTGGAACTTTGTAATGTTGTTTGTTCAATTTTCTTTATAAAACAAAAGAAAAATTGAATAAAAAAAATTGACACGAGAGAATTCGACCGGAAATATCTCCATAGAATAAGTTGTACGGAAAAACAGAATTCTATTGACTTATTCTATAGATTATTGTTGGTAATCGGATTTGGCCTCCGCTTGGCTAATCAGAGCTCAGTATTCAATAACATGAAGTACCTCCCAAATAAAATATCAGCGGTAATTTCCCCCGAGCTTTTGATAATTTCCCTCTAGATCTGCAATTGTTTCTCTAACCAAATTCCCACAAAAATGTCTAAGATTGATTGAAACCCAATTTTTGCGGGTTGAGTCAAACCCACTTAAGGGTTGAATGACCCTCACTGCGAGGTTGAATCAACACTTCTAAAGGGTGAATGAACCTTTATTGGGGTTCATTCAACCCGTCACCTCACGGTGAATCAACCTTTATCAAAGTGCGAAAACCCCCGAACAGAGATGAAAAAAAAGATTTGAAAAAATGAATAAATAAAATTATGACATGCGCGTGAAATTTCTTCTTCAAATTCTGGAGTGCTTTGGAGTAAAATATAATCTCACCATGTTGTTACTGATTGATCTGGATGATGAATTTCCCACAATATGGAAAATTATATCCGCCAAAATCGGAATTTGGTCTTTTCACCCGCAATCGCCCACATCTCGACTGTTTAGCCACTTTCGAATACGCTGAAACTTTTTTGAGGGGTTGGATGGATCTTAAGATCCATTCTCAGTTGAGGAATTCATGTCGCGGATGATACTTTGGGTGTAAGATGTTTTTTTGTAAAAAGATAATCAAAATTTGGACTTATCGTCCCCAAACGCCCATATTTCAACTATTTATACACTTTCAAATTCGCTGAAACTTGTTTGGAGCGGTGAGAAAGATGCCTAGGATCCATTTTCAGTTGAGAAATTCATGTTGCGGATGATACCCTGGGTATCAAAATTGTTTTTGCAAAATAAAATGAAAAAGTCGGGCTTCTCATGGGCATATGACACGCTGTTTGGCAATCATTTGTACCTGATATGTTGATCTTTGAAAATCATCTGCGTGTCACACGCAATTTTTTTAAATCCCTCTACTTTCCAGTTGCCTCAGCAAGATTCCTCTTCTGAAACCTCTTCAGATGAGGCTGAAATGGAAGAGGCGATTAAGGGTGCAGAGCAAAACGGTGAAATGGAAGAGGCGCTTGAGGGTGCAGAGGACGATCAGTCTATGCATTCACTCGGCGAACAGGCAGAGGACATTCCAATGTTTGAACTTCCTGAGTATGAGAGGCTAGATGGAGGAAATGTGGCTGCTGAATCCCCCCAAGCTGAATCCCCTGTGGATGCGCCATCCCCAAAGATCGCCATGGAAGAGGTATGAAAGCAGTAGAGGAACTGGTTAGCAAAATGAATGAACTATACTTGAAAGTCAAATTCAATAAAAATCCTGCTAATCCAAGTGAGCTATCACTGTTTCCCCTGACCTTTCAGTCAATTTCCACATAACAAATTTGCAATCGAGATAATAAGAATCATCTCATTCCGCATACGTAGTTCATTACTGAAATTACCATTATTCATCATAATTCATTCGATGAAAATCGATCTCCAAGGGATTTCATGACAGCATTATGATTGTAATTCAACACAAATAGATTTGGCGCCTATTCGCTTCGAATTTGTTGAACGCATTTTTACCGATTCCAATGCCAGAGATCCTTCGAATTGATTGTTCATCCGTTTTTATATTAAATCATTGATCAATTAATTACAAAAAAATCTTATAACTCGAATCTGGCATCGACGAATATTTTTCACTTCACAGATCGATATTATGTCACGAATACTCGTCTAATACACAGGGAAAATCATTCTTGTTTCGTAAACCTTGGCTCGAAAGTTAACTTTTCGGGACAGTTTAGTCTTCATGTTTTCCGCATAACAAGTGTCAAGCTCAGTCATGAACGCATGAACATAAACTTCATGGATTCTGTGCCCGAAAACAATTAATTCTCGCCCTCTACAAGAAAAAAAGCTTTGTCACGCGTGCATGCGCATGAGCACTCCGCCACTTGTAACACAATATATCATTAAAGGACTGGGACGACGAAGACTTTGCACTTGAGGGGAATATCAATGAACTCCTCAAGTTCTCCACTGACGAGTCCACTGATCCCGGTGAAGAGACGGGAGACCAAGCTGATGACATTCCAGCATCTCCCCAAAGGGATTCTCTTATAGATGAGGTATGAAATAACGTAAAATAATGAACAACCCATGACAATTGCCCATGAAAATATTCGATTTCCTCTATTAAAAAATAGGTGAAACATTTTTGTTTAGCAATCTATTTCGCCAAGCATTCCTCAATTGTGAATTAGGTAGATAATAGATAGATAATTTTATAATTTTCTCCGGCCTCCACGGGTCATAGAAGTTTCAATTCCACATGACTCGTTTTTTGGCCATATCTCCTAAACTATTGCAGTGAGAGCCTTAATTCCAACGCTATTGGATCCCTGAGGAAATTCCAGATCTACACAGGCTGTAAGAATAGTTTCAAAAAAACTATTCCTCTAATTATAAAAAAACTCACAACCGGAAAATTGGCCTCGAAAATGTTTTGAAATTGTTTCTGAGATTTTTTCTTAAATCCGAATACAATGAGAGTAAATACCAACTCCTGTCTTATTGAATAAATAAATGCATAAGAATCTTGAATAATATTCGTAAACCACTAGCCAACATATACGCGCGCGAAGCGCGCCCCCTTTCCTAGTTTATTGAAAAATTTGTGTCTTTGAATACCTTTCTACTTGACTATCAGTTAAAATTTCTATCAATTTCATACGTAATTATCTCCCGGCCAAGAAAATTCGTTCGTGAGTGATAATTGGTATTTTCTGCAAGTTCTTCCGTCAACTTTCGGAGATTTGGGAAACGGCTCTGAGATTGAACTTGAGGATTTAACCGATGCTGCATCCATCCCTTCATCTCGTGCCGAGGTTGATTGGCCATTATTGTCGATATTGATGGATCGAAACGAGGCAGGTGCCGATATCACTGAACGTATTGCTTTGAAAGAGTAGCCTTACTGTATGAACGTACCTCGACAAAATGGCGGAAAGTGGGGATTATTACGAAATAAAGCAGAACCAATCGAACGCTTTTTCCCGATAGAGAGATCATATCTCCTTCTCTATTCAGGACGGACGGATGATGGGAATGGCCAATCGAGTCCGCTTAATTTTATTCCTCTATATTAAACGAGAGTGGGTGTATGAATTTAATACGTTGAATCTGATTTCCAGGGTCACATTGCGTTTGGCAGCCAAATGACTATGTGATTGTCAATTTTTTCAGTCGGGCGTGATGTTAAGAGTACATGATTTTTCTGATCATTGTGCCCAATCAATTGCTATAAATCACATTTTCCCAGCCTAAGTGAGAGAGCAGATATGAATTTTCAAAGAGACGATGATTTGCGGTGAATTTTTACTTTGGTGATGAATAACTCCTTGATGAAGTGTTAGAAACAAAAAGTCATAAGATTTATTATCCCCGAATGAGCCCCCCGAACTATCCTTACAAGGACAACCTTTCATTTTGGGACATCTTCTATATAGATATATAAATTGAAGGAATGATAATAATATGAGATAGAGAACATGAAGGAAAACATTGAATCATCTTTTTCCACATCTTACAGTTTGATTCTACGACTTCGTCAGATGACTCGGACATGGAAATAGAGTCCGAAGTTCCAAGAGACACTGCAGATCCCCCTGAGTGTCCCAATTCTAAAGGAGACTCGTCAGATTCTCAAGATACCCCCGATCCTGAACCAGCCCTAGCAGATTCTCCAAATTCCCCCGATCCTCAACCAGCCCTTCAAGATTCTCCCAATTCCCCCGATTCTGAACCTACCGATCCAAGGTTATAATATGATAATCAACATGATAGTCATAATATGATGCCAATTGTACTTGTCTATGTGCAATAACAATGTACCAGAATGATTTCGTCATTACTCTGGCACTTTGTATGAACGTTTGGACGTGGACACATTGAATTTCTGTGATGTAATCGCCCTGTGTTTGATCTCCACAACACAGGGGGTCTCCGTAACATATTAGAGTTACGGTTAATTATTTGAGAAGCTTGTTACCAATGTAATTGGTAGAAATAACGAGGAGAGAAAGACTAATGACACATAAAGTAACAGTCGCATGTAAGCTGTTAGATGTATTCTATTGACTGCTTGTTGATTGTGATAAACTAAAAAGACAAATTAAGGTGTATTTTTTTGTAAACAATTTCATCTCTAAGATACATGATGTTTATATGGAAGAGTTTATCTAACAGTGTTAAAATTAGAGAGAATTTTGCAATAAAACCATTGTGAAAAGTAATTTCCGATTGTGCTGAAGACATTCGTTCAAAAATTTATTTTTCATTACAATGCGAGACGAGTGTGAGGCGAAGCTGAGGACTGAAATCACACGATTAAGAAAAGTCTTCTCGCCCGAGTGATGAAGCTGATTTTTCTTCACACTGGCTGCAAGCGAAATGTCTGGAAAAAATCATTTCTCAGACAGTGTGATAAAAATTGTACTTTGCCGGGCTGTTGCGATGGAATTTTCTTACTTTTGTTATTGGCCAGTCCTTGACTTAGACGCCAACTTCACACCAGTCGCAAGAAACCCTATCATAACAGCCCGGAACAAGGTTTTTCATAGTTATTTTCACGCTTCCGAGTTTATAAGGAATGCAATACCAATTTCCAGGCGATGAATCGTGAGATGCAGTATGGACAAATATTACTTGCAAGGAATTACTACGGGAAAATGAACACAATTTGTTCTCTTCCTGACCGTATGTAGTAGGTATGCACGGTAGTTAAACCTTCAATTTCGCAGCTCTCCACCGAAATTGTTGGTCGCATGGTCGACGATTCTCAGCCCCGTGTATTGTACGTTTTTCGTGGTAAGAAATTTTTTAGAAAATTCATTAATTTATAGTTTACGGTAATTTTGAATTATCAATGGACAGGAAATGGGGATATCAACGGTGAATAGAGGACAGATGATGCAAGAATTCGTTTTCATTATGTATAAAATTGTGATATTCAGAGGTTAAATATGGAGATTTAACCTGTGAATATCGAGTTGAGTTTTCAAAAGTAGTGGATGATTGATTTGTGCGAGTATGTACCAAAAAAAAAGCCAATGCGTTCGGATTAGTTGAGAATGGGAATACAAACTGGAAAAAAAATCATGTATGGGGTTTTCAGGTGAGAAAGAATAACCGAAAAACCGATGCGATTCCCCTATAGCGCGACCACTCAACGATTAATCACCGGCGAACCACAGGAGTTGTGTTGAAAAGGCGATAGACTGTGAGCAATCAACGACTGGAGGGAATCAATGATTGGCGCGAATCAACGAGCGGAGGAAATCAGCGAGCGAAGAAAATCAACTAGCTGAGGAAATGAATGAGTAAAAGAGCTCCGAATCTCAAGGTCAATGGGGTGCTCCGAATATCAAACTCAACGGAGAGTTACTGAATCTCGAGGCCGATAAGCGTAGCCGAACTCAAGGCCATCAAGCAACTTTGAATATCAGGAAACGATTCAAGGTCATTGGAAGGGGTAGGCATCTTAAGCCCATCGAAGAAACTCTCAGGGGTCTATAGTCACTTGACTCGGCCAAAGAACATCACTGAGAGGATCAATTTCTGCTCAAGGTCATATGCCCTGGGTGCCTCACGGAGATAGGTTAACGCTAGTGGCATGCCTCGAACTCTCTGGAACCTTATGAAGAAGGTTTGGGAGTTCCAACTTATTCTTTCACTAGTTTGAAGTTATACGGTAAGTATACGGTAAGCTGTCTCGCGAAATAATTTAATGGATATTGTAGATTGTAGATTTCGGATTTGTAGTTCGATTGAATATAATTTAAATTGACAATAAATAGTAAGACCGTAGAATTGAACAGTCATATTTCACATGCCTGGCATACAGTAAATTATTATAATTATTAATAAAAGGAGTAAAGGTCTTTCTAATTGACGGAATATACAGTGATAGTTTGGCTACTAGTTAGTCACGACGGCTTTCCAATCCAATCAATTCTTCCCACATAACATACGATACTAATTCCCATTGTCAATTGTACGGTATTATCTGATCAGTTTTACACTAAATAGAAAACCATAAGGTACAAATTATTCGTGATACAGTTCCGACTATGTCTCAATACCGTAGCTTCAGAATTTACAATATAATATCTATCGCTATTCACAATATACGATATAAATACCGTATAGGATAATATTGTTAGGTAAAGAATTGTTTGCCTCGTCCATTTCATTCTTTACAGATTTTTATTACTCCCATTGGTCTGTCGACCTATTGGAAGGCTAAGAATCTTAACTATCTTCCTGATTAGTGGAAGATTAAGATAAAATCGGAGTAAGGGCGCGCTGAGAGAATAAAAGGAACTGTAATCGTGTGAATGTTTCAGTGTTTAATTCAAAGCCTCATGTCGAGTAAGTATACGGTATTTACCTCAAATGCCATATTCACATAATATTTATTTATGGCACTGGGGTAATATTGATTGTTCTTTCTTTCTAGATTCACGAAGACGTCGAGCGATTCGTCGAGCCAGAGAACGAGAACAGGAACAGGTAATTTAGAGTTTTTAGATTTGAACTATGATTTTATTGAAAGAAATACAGAAGTCCTCATTATTATTATTTCTCATTCCAGATGAATGCCGCTGATCCTATCCAGCAAGGGGCTGGAGGGCAGCAGGGGGGTGAGCAAGAGGGTCGAGGGCAGGACGGTGATGGGCCAGAGCCTGGAGGCCAGCAGCCAAGGGGAGGACATCCGGAGCAGGGAGTACCGGAAGATGAACTACCAGATCTGGCACCCCCTCCCGTACCAGATGCTCATCTGAACGGGGCACAGGTACCTCCAGCTCGGGACGGTGGTCAAAGGGGGAGAGTTGGATCCATCCAGAGACGAGGGCGCGGAAGGTTCGGGGGGAGAATGAGGGAGGGAAAAATTGTAAAGATTTACAATATTAAATTGTACATTTAAGATTGAAAAAATGTGAATAATTAATAAACTCTTTCATTAAACCTATTCAACATAATGTTTACATCTTTCATTTCTCCAAACCCCGAAAAATTATTTCAATTATTGATGAAATTAAAAATAATTATTAAAAAATGAGTATTAAATAAAAAAAATTAAAAAAATTAAAAATAATTTCAATAACTGCAGTAATTAATAACCACAATAATTATGCTACTATTACTAATTATGTTATACTCTTTGCGTTCGACCCTCGGGGATGTTTGACCTTGGTGATTATACCAATCATCACTTTTATTTGACTTTCCAATTCTCTCTGAAATCTCTCTTATATCTTGTAATCCTTGTGACGTTCAACCCTCGTGAAAGTTCATCATCCCCTTTTGAAGCTCATAACCCTCGTGAAGTTCGACCTTCGTGACCTTCGTAAATTGGTAATTGCCGATGATAACTAAGATTTTGTTCATACGGTGTAAAGTTAATGTCAATAATCGTAATTGCTATCTATAAGCCTTGGCATCCCTAAGTCATTCCATAAAATCTGGTTAGTGAAGTATACGGCAATTATTGAGATGTTGGTGTACGGTATAAGAAGAGTATCAATACTGGGAATGTCCTCCCGAACTTATACGGTATATCATGTAAATCTGGAAATTCCAGTATACGGTAATAATTAAGATTTCGTTGACACGGTATAAGGCGATTCTTAAATACTCCAAATTTCATCTCGAAGTCATACCGCATATGTTGCAGTACATTTATTATTACGGAAATCCTATAAATTTTAAACTTTTCATGTATCGTACAAATTCGATATTTCACGGTAGAATGTACGGCAAGAATTAAGATTGTCATTCTACGGTATACGATGATTAGCTAAGATAGCGTTGATACGGTAAAAGTAAAATATTAAGAGTTACAATTCCATCTAGATGTCATACGGTATATGTTAGAGTGCATTTAGTCGATCAAACGAGCCCAGGTGAAGTTCGATCGCGATTATACGAAGACGTCTCGTTCTATGCTCCAATCCACAACGTTTAGAGTATTAGAATTTGAATTTTTTGACTAGCTGCGCCTCCGCCTCCGCCTCCTGTTGGCGCTGCGTGCGGCGTGTCGTCATATTTTTTAGAGAATTTGTAACACTAAAATTTTTCCTTTTTTTTTTTTTTTGATGATGACGATTACGGGTAGTGATGGGTTTTTTTGTTAGGGTGGGAGGTAATCATCTTCGAACGAGATGTCTTCGTGTAATCGCGATCTAACTTCGCCCGGGCTTCGCCCGGGCTCGTTTGATCGACTAATTATACTACGACGTCTCGTTCTCAATGATTACTTGTAGATGTTTAGCGCGCTTTATTTAAAAAATAAAAAATGGAAAAAAAATTTATTTTCTCTTTTTTTTTTTTTTTTAAGACTACTCATACAACTTTATTTTGAGAGAACAGCACGAGCGAAGGTATCATTAACGTCCTGTATTGGTTGATTGTAAAACTTGGCGAACACCTTCGACTGGTCAGACCATCCGGCTGTGCGTCGAATGGTATCGATATCTACTTCCTTATTAATTGCCTTTGATACTGCTGCGTGCTTTGCGCTATATGCGGTGAATCTCATTTCATTGTATCGATACTTGCCTTTTTTAACAGGGATTTCACCCAATGTGCGAGCGTTTGAGAAGTGACTGGCGTGTGTGGCTTTATGGTTGAAATGAACAGACTCGTATGCTCTCCTCTAAGGTCTTTGGTATAGTTGAGGTATTCCAACAGGGCCTCCGCCACACAGATTCTCGTGTCTTCCGTAAAAAAGGGCAGAATAAGATTAGGCTGGAAATTTCCAGGCTTCGAGGTTTTACATAAGTCGGGGATTCTAATCTCGATTGCTGAATCAACTTGTTTGATATTGGTAATGTTAATTAGTTCCATGGTTTGCAGGCGATGCGCTGTCGTTAATAACAAGAGGGTCACAGTCTTCTCGGCGAGTTCTTTTAACTTCATTTGACTCTTCTGTGATAAACTTCTTATATAATCGAGGACTGGGTCCACCTTCCATGTTGTCGAGTCCTTTGCTCTTGGTGGCCGGTTCCTGAATATACCTCGCATAAAGCGACTTATAGACTCATCTTTTCCAAATTTTGCTGAAGTAATGAGGGCTATGGCAGATCTATCAGAATTTAACGTTCCATATTTTGCTCCCTCATTATATCTCTCCATAAGGAATTCAATTATTTTAAATGTATCAGTGACAAATAAATCGTAATTTCTTTCTTTTGTAAACAGCCACCATCTTTTTAGGGAACTTTCGTACTGCTTCAAAGTCGATTTAGCAATTGAGTCTGCCATGATGTCTGCTGCGCTCTTGGAATATCCTCGTTTTATGTAGGCTTGCCTGACAATCGCCCTGCCACCAACGAAAGCGTCCTCGGCAGTGGGTGTGCTTTTTCCCTGCAAGGTGATCTCAATAAATTTTTATTAGGTTTGAAAAAGATGGGTGGACCCCTGAGCAGTGAATTGAATAAGGGGTACCAGGGTTGGGTATGCCAGTGTGGTACCACAACTACCCCATCAGCTTCATCAGTAATGAACTTTTTTAAACATGGTAAGATGAGTGCAAAGGGAGGGAACGCGTATGGCTTTTCTTGATCCCATGGGATGGTAAACGCGTCTACTCTAAAAACCCCTGGGTTCGGATACCAGGAGCAAAATTTGTTGGTTTTTCTGTTGGCACATGTGGCGAATAAGTCGATACTGAACGGCCCGAATTTTTTATCACTTTTTTTGAATGCATCATCGCACAATTCCCATTCAGTGTCCATGTTTTTAACTCTCGAGGCCGCGTCAGCGTGGACATTGTCTTTCGATGCAATGTACGATGCCTGTACCCAGACGTGTCGTTCCTCACACCAAGCCCAGATCTGTCGTGCTAGATCATTCAAGTGTGGAAATTGAATTCCCCCTGTTTTATTCACGTAGGCGATCGCAGTGGTGTTGTCAAGTCTTAACAAAATTTCACTGTGGCGTAACTGAGAAGCAAAGCATTTGAGGGCAATAAAGGCCGCCAGGAGTTCCAAATAATTTATATGATTTTTTCTTTCTTCATTATTCCACCAACCATTCGCGGATTGCCCGTTACAATGAGAGCCTCAACCGGTCAAAGAAGCGTCAGAGAAAATTTCGATTGCATATTTCAAGGTGCGAATCGGATTTATCCCAATCTGACTATTAATTTTCCACCATTCAAGGTCTTCTTTGAATTTCTTCTTAATCAACATTGTTGCCTCGTAATCTCCCTGATCTATTAGCAAAGACAAAAATTTTTCCCTCTCCAACTTCTTACAGTGTACCAGACCATAAGCCACCGCTGGGCAAGCTGCATTTAACACTCCTAGTAATTTAGCAAAGCCTCTTTTCGTCACCTCTTTTCCTACTGAGAATAATTCCAATAAATTTTTAATTTGATTTTTCTTCTTATCAGTTAATTCAATTGTATAATCAATAGAGTTGATAATGAAGCCAAGAAATTTACATTTCTGTGAAGGTACTGGGTAAGCTCTTCTTGTCATTTATGATGAATCCCAATTTAACCAGGAATTGTTTTGATTCCATGGCATTGTATCTGCATTCTTCGAAACTTTTTCCCAAGAACAGTACATCATCTAAATAAATTATTGATAAAAAACCTCGAATTCTCAGTACATTCATGACTGGCTTCAAAATGTTTGTAAACACGTAGGGACTTGTGCATAAACCAAAAGGTAGACATTTAAATTGATACATTTCATCTTTGAATGTGAATTTTAGATATTTCCGACTCGAAACATGCACTGGGACTAAGAAATAGGCATCCCTGAGATCAAGAGAAGCCATAAATGCCTTGGGAGTCAATAAATTTCTCACTGCCTTTATGTCCTCCATTTTAAAGTGGGGGGCTTCAATGAATTTATTCAATTTTTTCAAATTTAGTATGAATCTCTGAGATCCATCTGGTTTAGGCACCAGAAAAATTGACGAAATGAATTCACCTTCACAACTTTGACATTTTTCGATCGCCCCTTTTTTCAGGAGTTCTGAAATTTCCTTTTCAATCAATTCTGGTTCCCCGTTCGACCAATTTCGCTGCCCAGGAGGTTTAATTTGCTGAGGGGCTTCTTTGAACACAATTCTATAACTTTTTATGCAATTAAGTATGAAGTTATCACTTGTGATTTTTCTCCATTCATCAATGAATGATCCTAACCTCCCAGCGACCTGACTTACCTCCTTTATTTCTTCTTCGAGTCCTTCGTCGAACGACTCTTCTCTCGACTCGGTGGGTTCGAACGATACTGCCTCGGTTTGAACCTGGAGAGTGGTCTCCTCGGAAATCCGCCCGCCTGTCGGTTCTGGGCAAACGGGCGACTCCAGTTTCCCTGATTCTGGATCCTTGGTGCCACAGATTTCTTGTCAGAAACCTTGAGTTGCTGACAAACATTCTCTATCGTCTTAGCCTCTTTTATTTGATCAGCCAGGTGGTGCCCATACAACCACTCGTCTGAGTGGAGCGAGTCAACTAGAGGTTTGAAGCTCTTTTTCATGATAGGTGTGATGAAGGGCTTTCTTGCTAGTGACTGTTGATGGAAAACGTCAGCCAGTAGTTTACCAGTATCACACAGATATTCCATGATTTGCAGCTGATCGACTCCTTCCTCAGAATCGTCTAGTAGGAGAGATATTGCGGCCCCCAATGCCTTAACCGCCGTCCCCACGCAGCCCTGGGTCTCCACGAAATGTTGATCTCTTTTTTTTGAAATGTCAGAGAGCGCAGCTTGAATTTCCAAATTGACTTTAGGAGGCTCTGTGTACAATTCTCCTGTGCGTGGGTATTTTTTGATCAAGCCTTTCCTAACCTCGTCTGATAAACCCTCTTTCAGAAGAGCTTTCCAGCGACTCGTGATACCTGGATGTATTTTTTTAGGGTCGTCTTTAGACGTGGTAGGGTCATCTCCAAGTATCTGGAGGATTTCTTCATGCATTATTACATCAATTAATGGCTGATCCACTCTCGACTGTGGGGCTAAAATTTTGTTCGACGTTGGACTGAAGGCCTGCTGAGTCATTCTTGTCTGATATATTAGCCGTGTTTTTATTATTCTCATCTGTGATGGATTCTTGCTCTGCAAAAAACCACATCACCAGCTATACTCACCAGAATATCAGTTTTTTTTTTTTTTTGAAGCTCGTGTGGAGCTGATGGAGCTGTTTGCTCGTTACACAGGCTTACATTGTCCTTATTGGAATTGTGTCATTCGTGTGGAATGACAATCTGAATTTTCGTGTGGAAAAAAAAGATTTTTAAAAGCATAATTATACCTGCAGTATTTTCAGCTACTCTCTCCTCTGAAAAGTTCGGGACATCTCGCTGTTTGACTAGTTGACCAAGCAAACTCGAGAGGTTATCCAACTGAGATTGCATTTTTTGCAGTTTGGCCTCAGTTTTTTCCTCAGCACGTTTTCGCTCCCTTGAGGGTGAGCGAGAACGCTTTCGTTTTTTCTCCTTTCCCATCGTTGGTGCGTTCGCTGATAATTATAAAGATTAATTATCGCGACGATTTACTCATAACGTGTGAATCGTTGAGCACAACGAAACAATATGACGACACGCCGCACGCAGCGCCAACAGGAGGCGGAGGCGCGGCAGCTAGTCAAAAAATTCAAATTCGAATACTCTAAACATTGTGGATTGGAGCATAGCTGACGCTACTACAAGTAATCATTGAGAAGGAGACGTCGTAGTATAATTATTATTACGGTAAACGTATAAATTCTAAATTTTAGATGTACTGTTCAAATTTAATATTGTAGGGTATAATCATACGGTGAAGAATCCAAATTGCAATTGTACGGTCCCCAGTGATTAACCACGATTTCATAATTAAAAATTAAAAATAACAATAATAATAATAAAATAATCGAGATTTTATTGACACGGTATAAGCTGAATATTAATAGTGACAATTTCATCCCGAATCCAAAGGGTTAATACGGTACGGTATATGTAAGAGTGCATTTATTATTACGTTGAGCGTATAAATTACAAATTTTCGATGTATTACACCAATTTAATATTCTACGGTATAATATACGGTAAGAATCGAGATAAGAATTGTACGTTATACGGTAATCGGCTAAGATTTCATTGTTACGGTAAAAGTTAGATACTAATAGTGACAATTTCATACCAAAGTCATCCTGTATAATTTAGAGTGCATCTATCATTATAGCTACCGTATAAATTTCAAATCTTCGATGTACCGTACGAATGGAAACCCCCCGGACCGAACATAAAGGCTGGATCGGTGCATCGGCGACAATTGGCCCAGCGACAGAATCGCTCGCATAACCTGTATAATCTATAAGCCTTGTGCATACCTACTACATACGGTCAGGAAGAGAACGAATTGTGTTCATTTTCCCGTAGTAATTCCTTGCAAGTAATATTTGTCCATACTGCTTCTCACGATTCATCACCTGGAAATTGGTATCGCATTCCTAATAAACTCGGAAGCGTGAAAATAACTATGAAAAACCTTGTTCCGGGCTGTTATGATAGGGTTTCTTGCGACTGGTGTGAAGTTGGCGTCTAAGTCAAGGACTGGCCAATAACAAAAGTAAGAAAATTCCATCGCAACAGCCCGGCAAAGTACAATTTTTATCACACTGTCTGAGAAATGATTTTTTCCAGACATTTCGCTTGCAGCCAGTGTGAAGAAAAATGAGCTTCATCACTCGGGCGAGAAAACTTTTCTTAATCATGTGATTTCAGTCCTCAGCTTCGCCTCACGCTCGTCTCGCATTGTAATGAAAAATAAATTTTTGAACTAATGTCGTCAGCACAATAGGAAATTACTTTTCACAATGGTTTTATTGCAAAATTCTCTCCAATTTTAAGACTGTTAGATAAACTCTTTCATATAAACATCATGTATCTTAGAGATGAAATTGTTTACAAAAAAATATACCTTAATTTGTCTTTTTAGTTTATCACAATCAACAAGCAGTCAATAGAATACATCTAACAGCTTACATGCGACTGTTACTTTATATGTCACTAGTCTTTCTCTCCTCGTTATTTCTACCAATAATTAACCGTAACTCTAATATGTTACGGAGACCCCCTGTGTTGTGGAGATCAAACACAGGGCGATTACATCACAGAAATTCAATGTGTCCACGTTCAAACGTTCATAAAAAGTGCCAGAGTAATGAAGAAATCATTCTGGTACATTGTTATTGCACATAGACAAGTACAATTGTCATCATATTATGACTATCATATTGATTATCATATTATAACCTTGGATCGGTAGGTTCAGAATCGGGGAAATTGGGAGAATCTTGAGGGGCTGGTTGAGGATCGGGGGAATTTGGAGAATCTGGTAGGGCTGGTTCACGATCGGGGGTATCTTGAGAATCTGGCGAGTCTCCTTTAGCATTGGGACACTCAGGGGCATCTCCAGTGTTACTTGGAACTTCGGATTCTATTTCCATGTCCGAGTCATCTGACGAAGGCGTAGAATCAAACTGTAAGATGTGGAAAAGGATGATTCAATGTTTTCCTTCATGTTCTCTATCTCATATTATTATCATTCCTTCAATTTATATATCTATATAGAAGATGTCCCAAAATGAAAGGTTGTCCTTGTAAGGATAGTTCGGGGGGCTCATTCGGGAATAATAAATCTTATGACTTTTTGTTTCTAACACTTCATTAAGGAGTTATTCATCACCAAAGTAACAATCCACCGCAAATCATCGTCTCTTTGAAAATTTATATCTGCTCTCTCACTTAGGCTGGGAAAATGTGATTTATAGCAATTGATTGGGCATTACATGCACAATGATCAGAAAAATCATGTACTCTTAACGCCCGACTGAAAAAATCGACAATCACATAGTCATTTGGCTGCCAAACGCAATGTGACCCTGGAAATCAGATTCAACGTATTAAATTCATACACCCACTCTCGTTTGATATATGTAGAGGAATAAAATTAAGCGGACTCGATTGGCCATTCCCATCATCCGTCCGTCCTGAATAGAGAAGGAGATATAATCTCTCTATCGGGGAAAAGGGTTCAATTGGTTCTCCTTTATTTCGTAATAATCCCCACTTTCCGCCATTTTGTCGAGGTACGTTCATACACTAAGGCTACTCTTTCAAAGCAATACGTTCAGTGATCTCGGCACCTGCCTCGTTTCGATCCATGAATATCGACAATAATGGCCAATCAACCTCGGCACGAGATGAAGGGATGGATGTAGCATCGGTTAAATCTTCAAGTTCAATCTCAGAGCCGTTTCCCAAATCTCCGAAAGTTGACTGAAGAACCTGCAGAAAATACCAATTATCACTCACGAATGAATTTTCTTGGCCGGGAGATAATTACATATGAAATTGATAGAAATTGTAACTGATAGTCAAGTAGAAAAGTATTCAAAGACACTACTTTTTCAATAAACTAGGAAAGGGGGCGCGCTTCGCGCGCGCATGTATTGGCTAGTGGTTTACGAATATTATTCAAGATACTTATGCATTTATCTATTCAATAAGACAGGAGTTAGTATTTACTATCTTTGTATTCGGATTTAAGAAAAAATCTCAGAAACAATTTCAAAACATTTTCGAGGCTAATTTTCAGGTTGAGTTTTTTTTAATTTAGAGGAATAGTTTTTTTGAAACTATTCTTACAGCCTGTGTAGATCTGGAATTTCCTCAGGGATCCAATAGCGTTGGAATTAAGGCTCTCACTGCAATAGTTTAGGAGATATGGCCAAAAAACGAGTCATGTGGAATAGAAACTTCTATGACCCGTGGGGGCCGGAGAAAATTATAAAATGATCTATCTATTATCTACCTAATTCAACATTGAGGAATGCTTGGCGAAATAGATTTCTAAACAAAAATGTTTCACCTATATTTTAATAGAGGAAATCGAATATTATCATGGGCAATTGTCATGGGTTGTTCATTATTTTACGTTATTCCATACCTCATCTATAGGAGAATCCCTTTGGGGAGATGCTGGAATGTCATCAGCTTGGTCTCCCCTCTCTTCACCTGGATCAGTGGACTCGTCAGTGGAGAACTTGAGGAGTTCATCGATATTCCCCTCAAGTGCAAAGCCTTCGTCGTCCCAGTCCTTTAATGATATATTGTGTTACAAGTGGCGGAGTGCTCATCCGCATGCACGCGTGACAAAGCTTTTTTTCTTGTAGCGGGCGAGAATTGATTGTTTTCGGGCACAGAATCCATGAAGTTTATGTTCATACGTTCATGACTGAGCTTGACACTTTTATGCGGAAAACATGAAGACTAAACTGTCCCGAAAATTTAACTTTCGAGCCAAGGTTTACGAAACAAGAATGATTTTCCCTGTGTATTAGATGAGTATTCGTGACATAATATCTATCTGTGAAGTGAAAAATATTCGTCGATGCCAGATTCGAGTTATAAGCTTTTTTTGTAATTAATTTATCAATGGTTCAATATAAAAACGGATGAACAATCAATTCGAAGGATCTCTGGCATTGGAATCGGTAAAAATGCGTTCAACAAATTGGAAGCGAATAGGCGCCAAACCTATTTGTGTTGAATTACAATCATAATGCTGCCATGAAATCCCTTGGAGATCGATTTTCATCGAATGAATTATGATGAATAATGGTAATTTCAGTAATGAACTACGTATGCGGAATGAGATGATAATTATTATCTCGATTGCAAATTTGTTATGTGGATATTGACTGAAAGGTCAGGGGATACAGTGATAGCTCACTTGGATTAGCAGGATTTTTATTGAATTTGACTTTCAAGTATGGTTCATTCATTTTGCTAACCAGTTCCTCTACTGCTTTTATACCTCGTCCATGTCGATCTTTGGGGATGGCGCATCCACAGGGGATTCAGCTTGGGGGGATTCAGCAGCCACATTTCCTCCATCTGGCCTCTCATGCTCAGGAAGTTCAAACATTGGAATGTCCTCTGCCTGTTCGCCGAGTGAATGCATAGACTGATCGTCCTCTGCACCCTCAAGCGCCTCTTCCATTTCACCGTTTTGCTCTGCACCCTTAATCGCCTCTTCCATTTCAGCCTCATCTGAAGAGGTTTCAGAAGAGGAATCTTGCTGAGGCAACTGGAAAGTAGAGGGATTTAAAAAAATTACGTGTGACACGCAGTTGATTTTCAAAGATCAGCGTATCAGGTACAAATGATTGCCAAACAGCGTGTCATATGCCCATGAGAAGCCCGAATTTTTCATTTTATTTTATAAAAACAATTCTCATACCGAAAGTATCATCCGCGACATGAATTTCTCAACTGAAAATGGATCCTAGTCATCTTCCTAACCCCTCCAAACAAGTTTCAGCGAATTTGAAAGTGGATAAATAGTCGAAATATGGGCGTTTGGGGACGATAAGTCCAAATTTTGATTATCTTTTTACAAAAAAACATCTTACACCCAAAGTATCATCCGCGACACAAATTCCTCAACTGAGAATGGATTTTAGGCATCCCCCCATCCCCTCAAAAAAGTTTCAGCGTATTCGAAAGTGGCTAAACAGTCGAGATGTGGGCGATTGGGGGTGAAAAGTCCAAATTCCGATTTTGGCGGATATAATTTTCCATATTGTGGGAAATTCATCATCGAGATCAATCAGTAACAACATGGTGAGATTATATTTTACTCCAAAGCACTCCAGAATTTTAAGAAGAAATTTCACGCGCATGTCATAATTTTATTTATTCATTTTTTCAAATCTTTTTTTTCATCTCTGTTCGCGGGTTTTCGCACTTTGATAAAGGTTGATTCACCGTGAGGTGAAGGGTTGAACGAACCCCAATGATGGTTCATTCACCCTTTAGAAGTGTTGATTCAACCTCGCAGTGAGGGTCGTTCAACCCTTAAGTGGGTTTGACTCAACCCGCAAAAATTGGGTTTGAATCAATCTTAGACATTTTTGTGGGAATTTGGTGAGAGAAACAATTGCAGAGCTAGAGGGAAATTATCAAAAGCTCGGGGGAAATTACCGCTGATATTTTATTTGTGAGGTACTTCATGTTATTGAATAATACTGAGCTCGGATTTGCCAAGCGGAGGCCAAATCCGATTACCAACAATAATCTAAAGAATAAGTCAATAGAATTCTGTTTTTCTGTACAACTTATTCTATGGAGATATTTCCGGTCGAATTCTCTCGTGTCAATTTTTTTTATTCAATTTTTCTTTTGTTTTATAAAGAAAATTGAACAAACAACATTACAAAGTTCCAGACTTTCAAAATTCGATCCATTATTCTCTTATAAATTATTCGAAGAAACTCGTTGTTGGTGATGAAAATAGAAAAATTAAAAAAGGAATGAGAATTCAAGAGATCCATAGATTCTGTATGCTTTGAACCTGATAAGCCTATTAATTATCATTAATTACAACTGAAGAAATCATTTTTAGGAAGATGAATGGTACATAGGAAAAGACTCAATCAATGGTGCAAAACAATAATGGAGTGATCGGTGATAAACCAAGGAATAATTTTGAATCTTCGAGCGATTCTCTTCTGATCAGTGTATCCTCAATTGCTGAAATGGGAGGAAAGTCTTGTTAGTAAATTGGGTATGTAAACTCATAAGTTTTCAGAACTATTCAAAAAGTTTGAGAAATTTGTAAAATAATGAATAATTTTGTGATTCTTTCTGAATGGAAAAGAGAATTCTGTCAACTCTCTAGATCCTGGAGAATTCTTAAAATTCCTTGAATTTTGTGCAACTTTGAGAATTCTTTCGAAATTTCCACAATTTCATGGAGTGCCTTTGAAATTTCAAGAAAGTCCTTGAATTCATTCGCAATTTCGAGCAACTCCGTGGATTCCCTAAAAATTAAAGTTCTTGAAATCACTCATATTTTGTAAAACTCCCTAAGTTCCCCCGAAATTCCTTTCATTTATTGGCAATTTTCTGAAACTTCATGAATTTCCTCGAAGTTTCTAAAAACTCCTCACATTTCCTCAAAATATCTAGAATTCACGAATAAAGGAAAAAAATTGAAATTAGAGAGATTCATGACAGCACATAATCAATTGTAACCCAAAAAGGACAAATTAATTAATTACGTGCATGATAAACATGAGCAAATTGACTAGTATGAAGCAGGAAATGGTTTGAGTTTGATTAATTTTGAAAATACTACGTGCTTTTCATGAATCGATGAGCATCTATCGAATGTATGATATTTTATAGATAAGACTGTTGAATGTTCCCGAAAACTGGAGAATTTTCTAAAATTTTCTAAAAAAAATGAAGAATTTTCTCGAATTCTCTTGAAAACAGGAGAAGTTCCTCGAATTATACATGTGAAACCATAAACTTACTGTAAATCTATACGCGTGAGAATAGAAGGGAAAGGGAATTGACAAGATTCATGAAAGTACATGATAAATGAAAATTGAACAACGAAGAATTAATGAATTTCTAGCATGATGAACAAGAGCATATTACCAAAACTGGCACAAATACTAATTGTCGAGGTTGAAAAATTAGTCATTATCGCGTGTTTCTTCGCGGTGATCATCGCGCGACTCACCGAACAATCACAATGAAGTATTAGCGGTCACGTAGTTTCGACACATTTCGATATNAAAAATACAAACAGTAATTTCCATTGGATTCACACGAGGGGTGCGCCTCGGGCGACAAAAAACGGTGATTTCACTGAGAAAACTCTCAACTTCGCTGAGGAAATCTGCATTGTCCACCGATTTTCTCATTTAAAACGCTGGTTTTCTTCAACCGAGGCGCACCCCAAAAATCCAAAAATCTAGCTGTGTTCGGAGTGCCGAGAAGCTGCTCAATCTCGGATACTGCGTCGCAATGGGTCGCAAGCCGGTCTTGAGCGGCGTAAAACTACAAACTCGGATCCGTCGACAAGCCGAGGTTGAGTTCTGCGGTACCCGAGTTGCGGCTCAATCTCGGGTCAAATTCCCACATGGGTAGACCTGTTACCGTACAATTGACTTACCGTACATTTTTTATTACAAGCGATAGATTTATTGGACAATTGAATGAGTGTTTACTAAAATCGTAATTAAATGAAGTCCCGGGCACTGCTTATGATTCTCAGTCACTTCATCCCGACATAAGGTGCAGTGGATCTATTGATTGCTAATTGAACGGTAAATGCTATTGTGTACGGTAATTCAAAGAAATGTACGGTAATCCTATTTGTTTCTTCCTTGCCAGAGAAATTGAAATGGATGAGTGAATTAATGAGGACACGGAAAAAATACAGACAATAACTTCCCTGAGATTCACACAAGGGGTGCATCTCGGTTGAGAAAAACCGGCGATTTCATTGTGAAAACTCTGAACTTGGCTGAGGAGATATCGATTTTCCAGGGATTTTCTCAGTGAAAATGCCAGATTTCGTCAACCGAGGTGCACTCCTCGTGTAGATCTCAGAGAAATTATTGTTTCCTTTTTTCCCGTGCAGTTTGAGAGTGTAGGTATTGATCTTGCGTAGGCTAAAAAATAAACTGATGGTGCGGTGATTTATCATGTTATTCACGTTGAACGTACATATGGTATTGATAGCTCCGAGAGGTAATTTTTTGAGAATTTACGGCGTGGTCAGGGAGAAAAAAAAGGAATGGATGGAAAAATGTAATTTGAGTAAAATAATCAACTCTCTTCCGTTTTACCTCATGAGGGTCATATGTCACGAGTCACACCTCGCAAGGATCATAACTCACAAGGACGAAACGATCACAAGGGTGAAACAGCAGAGGCGGGTAGAACAAACTCAAATGAGCAAAAGAGTCAACCAAAGGAGGCAGACTGTACATCACAAAGGTCGAATGCTCACAAATTGAGCGAAATAATCAGAAGGCTCCTTCGTTTTCACTTTGTGTTTAGACTCCTGCGATTGTCCTGCATTCTAATCTACTCCATCCCAACCTCGTGATTTTTCCTGCTTACCTCTCGTACGGTTCATTCATGCAGTGGTGTAGTAGCGAGTCAAGATATTTATACCGTTTGACCCTCACGAATTATGATCCTTTCGACTTTTAAACCTCACAAGAGACGATCCTTGCAATCGATCCTCCTTGCGACGTTTGACTCTCGCACTTCAATCCTTGCCTTCCTCCTCTGAACCTCAGCAATTGTTCGGCCTTCAGAAAAGTTTGATCCTTCTCATTACTCAACCCTCCTCATTTTGTTCCTGTCTTCCCTATCAATTATTAAAATTTGCGTTTGGAATTTCAAAATAATTGTTGAAAAAAAAGGGACAAAAAAATCATTTTTTTGCGATATTCGCGATCGGAAATTCCAAATCATTCATGTAGAAGGGCTGAAAAATTCTGAAGAATCAAGAATAGGGGTCAGATACAGAAGTCAGGACAAAAGTAAAACTATGAAGGAATGGTTTTTTCTCATTGTAGGGAACTGCTATCAATTATTAAAAATTAAATGATTCATCTAAAATTATATATTTTGTATCGAACTCATTGAATTGGAGAGTTGCCTGGAGGTGTTTTTAGAGTTGGCAAGCGGAGCGAGCCGGAGGCGAAGCCCTCTAGTTATAATATAATAATAATTTTTATCATCATTCCTGGAATAGTAATATTAATTGAGCAAGGAAAATCCCCTACTGATAGCCGTCAATTACTGATGAAATTTGTTTCAGAATTCGATTCAGTGTTCTCCGTTTGGAGTGGGCCAGCAAACTCGATGGTATGACATGTTAAAAGGCATGTAACTGCGCATTCAGCTCATTCAGGGTATGACATGAATCTATACCCTAAAGTTCCTAGCGAGACCACGAAGAGGTATCGTACTGCGAGAGAGGAGAGGCTACTGAAAAACCTTCGATGAAGGCCACTATGTGTATTGCGCGTCACTCCTCTCAGTAATTACAAAGATGAAGTAATTTTATAGTACTTCAAATTTGCAATTACTCTCGCCGTGAGGTATCAATGAGCACATATTTTGGCACATTATTTATCATGACAACCAACAATGTCAAATCACTGTGATATTGATACCGTAAGAAAGATTGAATGGATTCGATAGTCGGAGTAATCGAATCAATATATGCTTTCAAGTTTGCACGGCCGATTGGTATAAACCCATCGAACGCTTAACGCATGCCAATCTTGTCCGATCCTCACGCACGGCCAATCGGTTTAAACCATTCGAACTCTTAACGCGCTTAACTTCACAATGGATGGGTACGAACAAGTTGAACATGTGTTACACATGCATCCACGTTTTCATCTAATGGTCCACGGCCAATCGGGATGAACCAATCGAACGCTTAACGCACACAATTGCATCTTTCTATATTTTTATGCACGGCCGATCAGCGGGAACTAATCGAAAACTTGACGCGCACAAATCGATCATGTCATATTGATGTGTACGGTCAATTGGTCTAGGCTAATCGAACGATTTTTGCACACCAATGGCTGTTTTGATTGCACCAAGCATTTGGTGCTTGACGCGCACCACGGAGGAATGATGAGTTTGGCTGTCTGATTCCATCTTATGCGTTGGAAATATATTAAGCTTGACGACTATTTCCATAAGCATCTGTTATCGTACGTCCATAAGTGCTGCGCCCAGCATGGGCAACTTCAACCTACAAATTACGAGTCAAATCACTGGCATAACACTGAATCCTGAAATTGATAAAACGCTGGATAAGTAGACGCAATGTATTGTGACATTCGCTTACCGAAGCCTCCCGCATTGTATCTTCCACATTTTCAAGTACATGCCTTACCAAAACTTCATGTACATTAGTTTGATGGAGTTGTTTCTCTTTGAAAGCACTGAACACTGCTTCAGCAATGCAAATAGCATCATATGCGTCTAAAGATGGATGTCGCAATCCTCCGCGAGATAATCGTGAAGTCCATTCGTAAAACAGACAATCCTCTGGTGGCTCCTCGCCAATTAGAAGTTCTCTGCATTGCACGCAGTTGTCACCTACTTTTGCAGCAGATAATCCGGATAGGAAATACAAACCCTCTTCCTGTATAGCAGTCAACTGTTCCGGGGTTAAATGATAATCATTGTCAATCAATTCGACAGTTAATGATGGTCTGGATGCTAATTTTAAGAAGTCAATCATGTATTGAGGTTCTTCGTCAGCATCATAATTCGAGCTCTTTGGAACGGACAACAATTTCCCAACAGTAACAAGTCGCAAGGCCAGTCGAAGGTCAACTGGTCCAGGATGGCTGTCACTAACGCCGCGAACCTGGGAAAACAAATTTTCAGCTTTATCTGTCGTCATTCGCCCTGGCATGAGGTAACGGAAAATTTCGTTTTTGACCTTGTGAAGCTCAATAACTATTGTGGTGGATACGAGGACCCCTCGTTGGATTGGCTTCCAGCCCTTCTTCTCAAACGTTAAAGTTTTCACCAAGTCCATGAAGTTGTAGAGTAGTAAAATTTTGAGGTCACCAGAGTGATCTCCACTTAGCTCGAATTTCCATAGATTCATCAGTTCAAACCAATCATTGACTTGTTCCAAGAACCACGCAGTTGGTAATGCATCACATCCTATTTCAGGGATGTCTGGATTTGCAGCACAGCAGACCAATGCAGTTGCGCTTGAATGAGAGAACACTGCTGCTGCATCACAAACTCTCATTAATTCCAGTTTTGTTGGTGTGATGTGGCGCTTCTTTAATTTGTGAGCCATATTTAATCCCCTTTCCTTTGGCTTATTTTGTAAGTCAATGAGTTTTTAAAGATATTTTATGGAGACAACATTGTGACCTTTCCAATCCTCATGTTGTTCAAGAACCTCGGATGGCAAATAAATTTCTTGACTTGTCAAAGCTGCCCACAAATTCTTCAGAAGATGAGGTGGATTTGCTGAAAAGTAGAAACGATGATCCTCATCTGCAGGATGCGGACAAAGAACGACTGGTGAGGATGTATCATTAGCATTGATGTCGTTCAAACTGCAAACTGCAACATTGTTTGAGCCCATATCCGTCACCATGCCTCTGACATACATGCCATGGGCGTGAAGGTTTCGAACAACTTTTTGAATGCAATCCCAAAACTTCACCCCATCCGTTGAAGATTCTGTGAATCGGTAGTGCAGTGCAAGTCCGTTAGCTATGAAAGCTAGAACTTTTGAAGCAGGTTGTTTCATCTCTCGTTCATCCCTTGCTATTTCTGGTGAAATGAAGCCGACGAATCTTTTCAGACCTCTGTCATACCTGTATTCTTTCTTCATTTCCATTTCATCAATCGATAAATAGCAATTCCTAAAAAAAAAAAATATTCAAGTGAGTATAGAAAGAACTAATCGACTAATTGAAATAGAATTTGGAAGAGAAATCACACCTGGAAATTGCATCTTCCTCACTAAGCTTTGCACTTAGAAATGGAATCAAATCATTCATTAAACCAGGCGCAAAATCGTATCTTTGCAACCCTTCACATATGGTTCGGTAGGATGGTAGAGGCCATTTATTGTTCTTGCGCATGAATTCATAGCCTTGTACCCGCGTTATCGCTCTCGTTTGTATAGCCATTTTCATTCTTCCCTCACTCCAAGGAGTAAAATCTCGGCCAGTACATTCTAGTCTACGAATCTGATCATCAGCAAAGATCTTCTTAATGTTGATCGTCAAGTTTTCGTTCTTCTCCTCTGCTAGTCGCAGCTGTCATCATTCAAGGTACAAGCCGATGTGAATCGGTGATACAAACGCGTTAGTCAATCGAAAAGACGAGAGCGTGAAATGTCAATAAGAATTATATTGAGTATAAAGTTGAGACCGTGGAAAACCATTAATCAAATTGTTACCTTTCGATGCAAATGCTTTTTATCACTTTTCAGATCTTCTCGTTCCCTGAGTAGCTGCGTAATTCTTGCCTCGGCCTCTCGCAGACGTTCAAGGAGGGAATTATGCTCTTCATTAGCACAAACTTCTTTAGGCTCTTCTGGAACAACAAGGGCTGGCTCGACCACCATGGGCTCCGCTACTTCCAACAATTCATCAGGGTTTCCACCATTTTCGTCAACTTCCGCTACAGACATGTCAACAAACTCTCCGTTGATAATAAAAACTATAGGGATAGCAGTAGGCTTCAATTTTCTTCGAAGAGGATCTCCATCAATATACTGGTCATCATTGAAGTGTCCCTGACGTGCAAAGTGGATGGTGTTGCTCAAGTATCGATTCATGTGAACGAGTTCTAGACAAATGTAAAAGAAATATCTTCATGTTAAAGCTTCATAGGTTGCCCGCATGTTGCTTGGTCCCGTTTGGCGAACGTGATTGAGTAAATGAGTAAGTAAGTCACTTGATTACTTGATAAATCAGCAAATGAGGAAATGAGTGATCAAATCTCGGTGAGAATATCAAGGTGCGTATCCAGATCAATCTGAACGACTGATTAATTCGCTATTCGTTTAGCCCAATATATTGTGATCAAATGATACGAATTTCATGAAATCGAACTGAATTCAGAGGCCAAAAAAACACCGGAATGGATACAGAATTTTTCGAATTATTAACTCGTCTTGGTTCGTACGAGGCCGTGCGATATACGCCTGAGGTGGAAATTAAAATAACTGATTATCGTTCTTTGATTTACGATAACACGAGACGTTTTTGTCTTTCGTATAGTTGGAGAATCGGAGATGTTGATGAAGAAACCGCTGCAAATAACAATGAGAGGAATTCAAGAAGAAGTTCGCGGGCTGAGCTTATCGTACAGTATACCCTAAACAAATGTTGGGTGAGAAATAGCAATTCGAACACGCTATTTCGCTAATAGTCTCTTGAGGCGAAAATTCAATTCACTGAAAAAAAATCTGGAAGTTATCGTACTCATTCATAAATTAAACTTTTTTAGATCCATTTTTTTTCTAACTAGTATGGTAATTATCATTTATAGTATCCTCGAACTCTAGTAGAAATCGCCCTTTCCAATTCTGGTATCTGCAGTACTAATTACCTAGATTTCTATATTAAATGATGACAAAACAAAAGATATCATACTGTATCGTACGGTATTGTATTGTACCGTACATAGGAAGAACCGCAAAAATGAAAGATTTCCGATAGAACCAGAAAATATTCACCTATCGTCTTCTAAAGACTGAATTCAGTAGATGAGTAGAGAACGATTCAATGATGTTGATAATAATAATTCTCTTTAATTATGCACCTCACATAATTTCATCGAAGTAGAAGGTAACTGATTAGGGAAATCCGCAAAATTGCGACCAGTATTCCTTGCCCAAGGCCTACGGCGCTCCTTATTTTTAAGAAAAGCGTGCAGATAACCGCCTTTATCAGAGTGATTGGTGCAGTTTGGTGCAGAGCAACCGGGCATGATTATAATTACAGTTGAAAGTTCACCACTATATCACAAGCAAACCGCTGTTATGCCCCAAATAATATCTCAAAATTCAACTGCTTATTCGAATAACATGAAGTGACGAAATTGGCACAAGTTATTCGAAACAAACAGTGGAATGAAGATATATAAAATAACGTTAAAAACTCGTGAATAAAACTTCACGAGTTAACGTCGAATACAGATAACTGGGGTGCAGCGTCAGCACTTTGCGCCCCGACGACTGGCCTTCGCGTACACCGGGAAGACGTCACCCGATGCCTTGCAGGTGTGCGACGAAGAACAATGATCTGATGCAATCGTATTACATGAGGTGATTAAAACTCGTGTAATCGTTGTCTCGGGGCCAGTTACTTGTCAATTCTTTGATTACCTTCTTTATACTTTATACTCGCTTGATACATTCAGTATCAAACCGAGTTTTATTTATTCAATAACTTTTAAATTGTTGATTAAAAAACCAATTCCCAATAAAGTAATTATTTCTATTATCTACCCGCGTGTAATTCATCCCTAATTGAACCCAACCGCTCGGGTCCATTACACCGCAATATCACCAAAAACACACAGTTATCACAAAAAAACACGATATCACTGTAATACAGTAGGAATACGGTATATACTATCTATCAATGATAGAACAGCACTAAATCGCGATTGAATTATTTTTCTACAGAAGGATTCGAACGGGCGGGCTTATCGCTCGTCTTCTCAACCTATCAAATGGGACATTTCACGCATGTGCATTATCTTCAACTCAAATATTAAGCCTTGAGTGAAGAACGTCAAAGATGAATTTCAAAGATGTATGAATAATATGACGATCGAGACTTTAGTACAGCTGCGGTACCGACCCATTTGAAAATCATTAAACCAGTTTAGAATTCATGTCAAGAAACTACGGCAGAGTATAGTGTGATTAATATTCATTCATCCAATTATTAACATTAATGATTTTTCACATTGATGTTAATAATTGAATGAATGAATATTAATGATGCAAAAAATCATTAACGTTAATAATAAATTAAAGCAGGGTAGTTTTTCCATACGAAAACGTAGGGCGGAAATTCTCTCATATGTTTTTTAATAAAAAACATTATATTGTGGGTCAAAATAATCAAAACAACTGAGCTCTCCTCAGAATATAGTAAAAATAGTATGGTGAATACGTAGAAAATCTACGGTAAAAATTTGCACCGAGCATGTACGATACGGTACGGTACAACTCATATTTGAAGAAAATAATTGACGCATGGTGCTTTTTTAGTGTTACAATGTACGATGGAACTTCTCATATCGTCGCCGTACGAGTCAAAAAGGCGTAAGTGCCATTAGTTTGACCTTTTTTTTTCAAAACTAAAGGGGTGTATTTTTTTTTTTTTGAGAATGGGTTTTCCTTGCTCTCTTAAATGTTTTTCACCAACTAGAAAGGAAGGGGCGTATCTCCAATACATACGTCCCTTTGCTTTTTGTGTTTTGAGAGATATTTCGGCACACTTGGAACTTGAATAATGGCAAAGAGGCTTCTTTCCAATTAATAAGGACCAAAGGGGCGTATCTAAAAAATATATGCTCCTTCGTATTTAGTCGCTTGATTGATATTCCAGTACAATTAATGTACCAAAAATTGTAAACGTGCGTAATCCTGCAATATAAGTTCCTTAATTCGTTTCCTACTCGCTATTGACCAACTCAATGTCGAGATTCTTAAGTGGCGTAATCAATGTTCAAATCGAGAATCAGAATGCCGTTAAAGAATTAATTACGAATATAGGAGAGGAGGACAAAATGGACCACAGGGCCGAATGATCCCTTGGAAAAATGGACTCTCTATTTTTTTGTTTATTTAGTTTTTTTTTCAAATAATGACTCAAGTTGTCATGTATGATTAAACCTGATGTCGGTTTCAAAGTATATCCAAACCTAGTTTCAAAGAATATCCAAATTTTTAGTGCCTTTTCGATCTCGTCTCAGTCTCGTGAGTGTAAAACTTCAACGATAGAAAAAACTAATTTTCTTCTAACAGTTACAAGAGGATGGTTAAACTTCAGGAGGGTCGAACTTCACAAGCGTCACGAGGATCGAACTCCACGAGAGCTATGCGGGTCACGAGAGTATCAAGGACATGGTCAAATTTTACGAGGGTCAACCATCACAAGCGTTGTTGGAGGGTGGTAAAATTTCACGTGGGTCAAACATGACGAGGGGGTCACGTTCAACCGTCTTGAAATTTTATCATTGAAGGGTGGCTTCTCTTTGTGACTGTTGTGAAGTTTGACAAACTTCCACGAAAGATCTCAACTTTCGGTTGTAAATTTCACATTTATGATGTGAATTTTACGAGGAATTGTATCTCAAAGGAATATGAAAAAAAAATGCGAATGTTCTTAAAAATCCTAGCATTTGTTCAAATTTTCTAGAGAACCAAAGAGTTTTCTAGATAATCTGAAAAGTTCTTCGAATTTCCAATGAAACCTTACAGTTTTCTCGAATTTCCCGGTTCTTGGAAAAAAGCACAATTATGTTGAACCGTTTAGAAACCCCAACGATTTTGTTGAATTTTCTGTCAAACTTTAGAAGTTCATAGAATTATCTACAAATCCAAGAATTTCGCTCATGACGTTCGACCCTTGTGTTGTTTGACCCTCGTAAAATTTGACTATTCCCTCGTGATCCTCGTGATGTCTAACTCTCGTGATGGTTGACCATCGTCAAATTTCATTATCCTCGAGTGACCCCCGCGATGTTTGTCTTTTCAATTTCCCCACTGAAAAATAACATCTATGATTAGAACTATGTAAACCATTGAACAATTAAACATATGGTAGGAATTGTGCTGTAAATACGGGGAAAATGTACGATAAAAGTTCATACCGAGAATGTTCTCCATGGTAGGGTATTATCCATGGTTGAGGAGAAAACTTGAGGACGGTAGTTTGTCCGTGCGAAAATGAACGGAAAAAGATCTTATTATTTTTTACATGAAAATTCATAGTCATACTCATGGTTAAATCTGCAGTAAACGTAGCCGTGAGTCACTTTTTGATAAAAAAAAAAAAGAAATTATGATTTATTATCAAAACAATTAAGCAACTCGAGATACGGTAAAAATCGTACGGTAAATACGAAGAAAATGTTTGGTGAAATGTTCGGTATGGTATTTATGTATAAAGTAAAATTAAAGTATGGCGGTTTTTTCGGATGAATCTGCCCGGTAATTTTCCGGTGGCGCAAAGCACCGTTGAAATTCTTCTATATTTTTACTTGAAAATTCGATTCATCTACACATGACGCGAAACTACAGTAAAAAATAACTGTGAGTCAGTTCTTGTTTGAATAAAATTATTTAAGATAAAAATCATCAATATACCTCAGCAATTAACGATACGGTAGTAATTTCAGGTAAATACTTAAAAGAATCGTACCCAAAATCTACGGTATTTTGTTCTCTACAGATATGTACGGTAAAACCTCTGACGTATGGTTATTCGAAAATTTATGTTCATGATGCAAATATACGGCGAAGATAACCGTGAGTCATTTTGTCATTGAAAAAATCATATTAATGATGAAAATTACCAAAAACAACTGACAAATTAAGGATACGGTAAATATTGTACGGTAACAATTTGTCCCAAAAATGTGTGGTACGGTACCGTGTTGTTCGTGTATAAAGAAATAATTAAAGTACGGTAGTCTTTCCGTAGAGACATGTACGGTAAAAGTTTTCATTCATTTCTACCTAAAAATTCAAATCAAATATCTTTCATTATGTTGTCGCTCATGAAAACGCTGGGCCAACCCTGAAGCTCGGACCAGCACACGGATTGGCTCAGGAACTTCCCCCTCCAGTTTAGCCCAGCAACTACGAATAACCCAGGGACATACGCTCGCATAACCTGTACTATCTATAAGCCTTGGTTCAGATGCTCAATCCGCAGATTTGCATGCAACAATTTTATGCGATCTTTCCTTTCGCCTTTATACGAATTTTGCAGCGTCATGACTTCGATCCCAGTGGCTAGTTTTTCCAACTCGACCACTGGTAAGTTAACGAACTCGTCCGTGTCATTGGTATTGATTACACCCACGTTCACGAAACCGTTCACGACTTCCGACAAGCATTCCCCCACGAAAACGCCTTTCTTCAGCTTCATCTTAGGAACAATCCCTGTCCCTTTGCTGCATGTTGGCATTTGAACCAAAGTCTCTGTTCTAGCTATTAACCTCGTAGGCTCCTTATGGTCGAACAGATCAAAACGATGACCACTAATCTTTAATGATTTTCTGTGAATTGTCTCAACTTTCACACTTGGAGACGCCAGAAAATCCTCTCCCAGAATTCCCCCAAGACATGGAAAATTCTCCGGAACAACTTAAAATTTATGTCCCAAAATTTCCTCACCCACTTGTAGATAAAGAATCACCTCCCAGTGTTGCGACGTCCTGATTTGAAATTCCTCTCAAAAGTCGCCGCCCTGGCATTATCTCTGCTTCCTCAATCACTTTGTTGATTTTAATTAGAGACGCCTTAGCTCCCGAATCTGTTAAAAAAAAACGTAGGTTGTTTCAATTCATCAGCTGAGAGTAAAATCTGCGTCTTTATTTGCGCCGGCAGAACTGGAGCTACCATATGCCGCTTATCGGTTACCCTTTCTCCGGTTACCTCCGTAGTCCGCACCATCATAATTTGATAAGCGCCGACCGGTAGTGGAAGAGTTTTATTTCCTCCTTCCGCATTATTCTTATCCTTGGCACCATTATTATTTTGTGCATTCTTTTGTTTTCCCCCAGGCGCAAATTTATTCGAACCTGAGTTAAATTGTTTCATCCCCCCGAAACTCACTTTCGATGTCTCAGTTAGCCCCAGTTTTCTCTTCAATTTATGACAGTCAGTAAAATCGTGGCCCGCATATTTGCAATATTGACAAACAGAGCTGAATGCGTTGATACTACGACGCTCTGTCAGGACTGGCAGTGATTTTCGGTGCCCTCCTTGCGAATTTCCATAATTCTTCGCAAGATGACCCGTTTGACCGCAAGAAAAACAGCTTCCAATAGACTAACGACCCATGGAAATTTTGCCGCCTCCAAAGGAATTCCGATTTTGTCCAAAGTTTCCCCCGCCCTTGCTCTTAGTATCTCCAGAAATGATTTTTTCTAGATCTACAGCTCCAGTGCAAGAGTCATGGAGTGTTTTATAGTGATTTGCTCTCACCAGAATTTGAAGTTGACCCCGCAATCCTTGTTCAAATACCAATTTCGCCATAGTTTCCAAGACCTTCGTAGCTGCTTTCTTCTCTCCCTGCGCTCTCCCTGAGCTCTGGATGAAAACCCAATAGCCCATTCAAATAATCCATCGTGACCTCCTCCGTGCGCTGGACGAATTTTCCAATGTCCTCATTCTCGCGTTGTTGCAGGCCGACGATATTCCGAGTCTTCCCAAAAAGTGATTCCAATTCACTTTTCAGCTGCTCGAATGTTTTTGCCGTGCGATGCTTCAATTGTTTATGCGCAGCACTTTCCAATTTATTTCCCAAAATTTCATCTAACAGTTGATTTTCCAAACCTGGAAGAATTAATCTCCTAGCGCTGGCGATGGAATCTGAGAAACAATCCAATTTGTCCGGAGCGTCCCCAGTGAAGCCCTTTATTAAATAGAGTGCGCCCTTCAAATCCAAAAAATCCGAATGCGAACTCCTGTTCCGCTGATTCATCTGCTCCTCGTAAGCATCTTCCACGAGTACCCTGTACTCATTGCTTTGTTTTTCGGCCTCCTCATGGCGTTGCCTCTCTTCAATGACCTTTAGTTCCCGAACATCCATCTCCCTCTGGAGTCTGAGTCGTGCCTCTTCAAGAGTCCGAATTCTCCCTAAAAGGCAATCATAAGCAGGATTATTTTGCAAATGTCCCTGCTGACGGCCATCGCCCCCCTGATGCGTGGAACTAGCCCTGAATCCCTGTTAGTGGAGAGATCCCTGCCTCCAACTGCAGGTGTTACGTCCTGTTTTAATTTCAACGTGAGGGTAAGTGCTACTTTTTCAAACGCAAAAGGTTTGAGGGATTTTCCCTTTTTCCATTATTAATTTTTTGTGTATATGCATTATTTTCTAACCTTTACGGGATTTTTCCAGGTGTCGCAGTTTCTTCTGAAGTCCAGTCAGGAATTTCTGGGTTGACGGACCGATCCGCAACGGATGAAACTCTCGAAAGGGTGCCTGGGCTTGTTGGTGCTTGGCCACGTATTCCGTGGTAAAGTATCCCTGCGTCTGGGGATGCTGTGTAGCCGGAGGTGTGGTTTCCTTAGACGGCGGCTGCGATACCGGGTATTGGACCAACTGGAAGTTGCCCGGGCGGTCCTTGGTGACGCCAATATATATGGGAGCAGAGCTTGTCACCGTAGGTCTTGCTACAGTGGTACCCAATAAGGCATCTAGGTCCACTTCTCGTGGAGTATGGTAGATGGCTGCCAATTTTCGGAGCCGGTACTTCCTTCCAGCGCGAGGTGTCCTCTTCGGCATTGGTCCAGTCCAAAGGATAATAGGGGTAAGTTTGTGGGTAAACTAAATTGAGCAATCTTCTGCTCCAATATTTCCGGGATAGAAATGATTGAGCAGTCTTCTGCTCCAATCAATTATTAGGTGTAGGGAGTAGAGTGTGAGCAATCTTTTGCTCCACACTCAGGAATGAGTTAACACTCGGGTTGTTAGGATTAGACTGAACGTTTATTTCACATTATTTCGGGTTTGTATACAATATTTGTTTCCTGTTGCATTGTCGGCAGAAAATCTCTATCCGGTGCATACCTGCTAACTCAGCGTTTGCTTTTGGCACGTGTGGTGACAACTTAGTATTTTATTATTTCTTTGAGATTTTGTACTGACATTGTTTTATAATATTACCAATTATTTGTATTATTATAATATTAATCTTTCTATTGCGTACAATTTTGCTTTCAATTCATAGATGATTGTACCAGGGAGGATACTCATCGTTGCCATCGGTCATCCTTCTGTGGGTATCCCGTGTAGCAGTCGGTAACTCGACCGTGGGCACAACAATCGGTAACCCGGCAGTGGATAACCGGCTGCAGCTGACGGTGGGTAATGTTTCCGTGGATAACATATTACAATGGATAACATGGTATAGTAATAACTCTGATTCTAATAATTCTTTTCAATATTCATTTCTAGCCGTCACCCATGACAGGTCTTTTATTAATTTATTATTGCTATATTTTATTGTCTTCAGGTGTGATACCCTGTCATTGGCGATGAACCTGTAAGTAAAATCCCGTTTTTTACTCTCTTGAACGTTTAGGTTAATATTTTATTATTTTATGTGGGCTGCATATCAACATATTTAGATTTGTTTATATTATCCTATTAACCGGCTTTTATTTTTGTTTTAGGCCTCAATTTTAACTGCCGACGAGAAGTGGGGACTTAACAGCAGGGGGGTTGAACAGAGATACAGAGGATTAGGATTTGCTCTGTGTCTCCTGATGCTTTCTCAATAATGCATGGTCCACTCCTTCGAGTCGGATACTCTTATTCCTGTCGAATCTTGTTGGAGGAGGTTGCGTTTGTGGGACTGGTATCTCCATCTCGACGTCGTTCGTGGGTGGTGGTTGATCCTTTCTGGTGTTGAGGTGAAGCATTAGCGAAGTGAGAGATCCAAAAATCGCTCCTAGTAGTTTTAAGCTCCAGCCGTATATTCGGTGTAGAGCATACCCATTGATAACGGTTTCTATTATAGCTTTTATGAATTTCAGAAGGATTATAATTGTCAAAATTCCAGCACTCACTGAACCGAATGCTACGAAATGTTTCCAGGCATTTTCAATTGTATGCTGCACCATGTGTTGCATTGTTTGTTCATCCAACACGTTTCGGAAGTCGAATTGAGGATGGGGTACAGCGTTTGCAGCAGCAAGGTGATCAACATTATCTAATATTGCTATTTTTTTCGACATTAGACATGATTCTGTCGCGTAATTTTTCTAGTTCCTCGGTGTTATATATACCTGCAGTGCTGAGGTGTTCTGGCGTTCGATATTCCAAGGTTGGATTGGTTTCTGGTTTCAATATTTGCGGTTGAGGAGCCAATGTGGGTCTAGGATTTAGGAAATACCAGTTATTGTCTATTTTATAGCCAACTGGTAGGAGAGGATTGCAGAAGAATGAGATACTATGTTTCATAAGGATTTTGGAATTTTTGCTAAGGTAATATGTTTGGTTGTTATACAGGACTGGGGCTTCTTTATAACATTCCAATTCGGCTTTATTGGCGAGGGTGACTTGGACTGGAGTGCATTTTACCAGGTGAACCAGTTCTCCGGCTATAGTTGCGTGGTAACCAGGGCCTTTCATAATCTTATAGGCAAATTCGTCTGGCGCAATGGTGGCAAGACTCAGGGTATTTTGTAGGACCTCTCTCTCGATTTCGCAGCGATGGTGTAACGTATATCTGTACAACCCTTTCATTTGTAGTCTTATGTGTTTTTCCATATATACAAATTTTCAGTTAATGTAAGTGAATAGATCTAATTCATCAGTCGATATTTCGTTTGGGACCGGTGTTTCCATTCCCTTCTGATATTCTATGATATATAGTTTTGGGATTTCGGTCTGTTTAACAGTGTAACCACAAGTGTACGCTTGCCTGACGATGCTTAGCGTGAAGGTCACGTCTGGGGTGGATACGGAATATATTTCCGACGTGTAGTTTGTCTGGGCGAATTTCGTTGCCATACCGGTGAAAATAGATGCATACTGGTCGGTTACAGGTGTCTGTGGGTAAGGATCTCCAAAAGATATAGAACCCATTATCCTCACAGAATTCGTTCTGGAAGTCACAGCTGGTTGTTTTTAATATAATTTTATTGGTTTTCAGATCTACTGGTGCATTGTATTGCATGTAGCTGATACGAACGAGTGCTTCTACAACTACGTTGGGCCAGGATCCATCTTGATCGTTATAGTCCACCCCCTTGCACGTCCCATCGATTCCCAACGTTCCTGCGAGTCTTACGCTGCGGTGGTTAGTGGCGTTCGGCTTAAGGTTGTCTGTAGTAACCGCGTTATTTAAATTTATATAATTAGTTTCGAGGAGACGTTTGCAATTGTATTCATCGATTTCGTAAATGTATTCTCGTCTGCCGTTCTGGACGATCGAGGTATGGCTGTGCATACCACACTAATGGATGGTTCTGTCGATTTCAATTTTACACTGACAGACCTTATTATGGTTGTGTTTTATCAATTGAACCAATTGCATTCGTGTTGAAACGTGGTCTGGTTCTGTTTTTTCGACATTGCATTCACCGACGTCAGTTAATGAAAAAGTGGTAACATTGAGGGTGGGTCCTCCACAGTCATACCCGATCAATCCAGATACCAGAGGTAGTACCAATAGCAGCACAATCATCTGGTATGTATTAATTCTCGTTTTATGGATTATTCTTACACTTTTGGCATTTTGCTTAGCCTAATCTTATTGCGGTGAACTAGTCTACGAACACCTCTATAATCTATTACTACGTTTGAATTTCCCAAAACTTCCAGGACAGTGAAGGGTCCGGTATATTGTCTAGCGAATTTGTGCTTTATGTGTGGCAAATTTAAAAGGAAGACCGTGTCGCCTTCTTGGAAGTTTTGTGGGTTAATTTTCTTATCATAATAGCGCTTGGATCGTTGTTTAGCTCGGATCAAATTTGTAACTGCTTTTCGTGTGCATTTTCGGTTCCTTTGGTACAGATTTTTCAAATAGTCTTCGTATGTCTGATCATTTAAATCTCGAGCAAGATCACTTGAAGGTATTCGAGCTAAACGTCCAAACACTAACTGGTAGGGTGTGTAACCCGTGCCTTCATGGACACTGGTGTTATACGAGAACGACGCTAGTTCGCATAGATCGTCCCATTCCACCCGATTGTCCATGTATTATTTAAGATATCCTGTAAATACGTGGTGGGAACCCTCTATGGAACCGTTCATTTGTGGATGGTAGGCTGAGGACCTATAGGCTTGTATTCCGAATTTCGTTGCTACAGTTCTCATTAACAGGGAAGTAAATTGTGCTCCCTGATCGGTTAACAAAGCCTTAGGTGCTCCAAACTTGCAAATGAAGTGCTTTATCAATGCTGTTGCTACTTCAAGCGTAGTGGAAGTTGCTAAAGGAATGGCCAACGAATATTTTGTTAACAGGTCTTGGATGGTGAGGACAAATCGATTACCTTTAGAGGTCAAGGGGAGAGGGCCTACCAAGTCCATGCTAATTTTCTCAAGTGCTTTTTTGGGTGTATCGGTGATGACCATGGGCTGGCGAGTTTTTACCCGAACCAGTTTACGCAGTTGACAATTTCGACATCCCTGTATGTATTTAGCTATGTCATTTTTCATTCCTTTCCAAAAATAGTTTTGTCTTATTCTGTTAAATGTTTTGGTCACTCCTTTATGACCGTTGGTACCATTTGAGTGATTTTCTCTAATTATCTAATTATCTGGGTATATTCAAAGGGCTCCGGAATTCTCACGTCGCAAGAGCAAAAGGTAATTTTTACTTTCAATGGAGAAAATGTCTCTATTTTTAATTTTTCTATTTGCGACCATTTAATTATCGTCAATTCTGTCCGTTTTTGCTATGTCAAATTGAAGTTGTGTCAGTGTCCACTATTACGTTGTATAGTGAGACTATTGATTCTTCAATGTGATCTATCTCCAGTAAATTGCGTTTTCTAGTTTTTATCGGTAAGACAAAGCAATGCTTATTCTCGTGTTCTACAACTTTTGTTCTCAACCACGTCAATGAATCGATCGAGAGCTCTATTAGGTCATGTAAATCTTCGGCCCCCTTGTCACATGGTTCTCCCTTTAATGATATCATAATTACAATGTTATCTTTCATCATTATCAACGTATCTCTACATTCCAGGACATTCGCGGTAATTGCTTGGGAATTTGGAGGACGTCTATCCTGCGGTTCTATCCCGTCATCGTCTGATGTACTTTCGTTATTATCGTCGGGAGCGTCGTGTTGGTCCAGTATCCTGTCTTCAGTATCGCTGTCATTGGATTCAGGTGAAGGAGAACTTAGGTTATCCTGGCCATCGGTTGGGGGAATGTTTGGAACGTCAGGGGTACGTCGGGCCCTTTTATCTACCTCGCTACCTTTGGAGGTAGAAGGGGCAATCGCCTTGCGTTTGGACTGGTCTGGTAGTCTGTTTCTTTTCTTAAATATTCTTGGGTTGGAATGAGATATTTCGGAAGAATGAGAGTCACTTTCGTTGTCTCTAGGTCTTTTGGGGTTCCCTGGAGGTAGTTCAAGGAGGGATGGTGTTTGTAGGGATAGGAGTTCCGCTGAGGAATGTCTGTCGTCTGTGTTGCTATCGGAATCCACGTGCATGCAAGTTCGTCTGAAATATCTGGGATATTTCTGGACAAAGCGTCTGCGTTAGAATTTAATTGTCCGGCTTTGTAAACTACTTTATAGTCGAAGTCTTCCATATCTAGTCTCCATCTTACGATGCGGGAATTGGGGGAGTCTACGTTTTTAACCCATGTTAGCGGTCTATGGTCTGTTACTAGTATAAATTCGCGTCCATAGACGTATGGACGAAAATATTTTACTGCATAGAAAATTGCCAACATTTCTTTTTCAATTGTGGAGTAGTTCCTTTCGGCTTTTGTTAATAACCTGGAACAAAAGGAAATTGGGAGATCTTTCCCAATTTCTCCTTGGCTCAGTATACCACCAATTCCGTAATCGCTTGCATCTGTAGTGATTAAAAATGTTTTGGTAAAGTCAGGCTACTGTTATATTGGAGCCGTGCACAAGGCCCTTTTCAGAGCATTAAAACCCATTTCCTGTTCTGGTCCCCACGTGAATCTGATATCCTTTCTTAATAGGTGGGTTAAGGGCTTTGTCCTGTTCGCGAAATTTGATATAAATCTCCTGTAATACCCGGCTAACCCCAAGAATTGTTGGATTTTTTTGGTATTTCTTGGTTGAGGGAAATCTTCAACAGCTTTTATTTTGTCTGGTTTTGGGCGTACACCCGCAGCTGAAATTATATGGCTCAGGTATTCAATTTCTGGTTGTAAAAAATTGCATTTATCTGGCTGTAGTTGTAGGCCAGCGTCTCTCAATCTTTTACCGACTTCTAGAAATTTTCGTACATGCTCTCCGATAGTTTTTGAATAGATGACTATGTCATCCATGTACACAAAGACATCTATGCCTTGTAGGCCTATTAGGACTTGGTCCATTAATCTTTGGAAAGTGGAGGGGGCGTTTTTAAGCCTAAACGGCATACGTAAATATTCGTAATGTGCGCTTTGTGCGCGTCCTCGGGGTGAATTTTAATTTGGTGGAATCCGCTTGCAAGATCCAACGTGGAGAAATATTCTGCACCACCGAGTTGGTCGATAATTTCGACGATATTAGGCAAGGGATATGCCTCCCCTACGGTTTTTGCATTTAGGTCCCTATAATCGTTTACCATCCTCCATCGTTTATTTCCCTGTGAATCTGGTTTTTTATCTCCTAACCAAACAGGTGAGCTATATGGACTTTCTGATGCCCTGATTAGTTGCCTTTGTTCCAAGTCTTTGACTTGTCTGGCAATTTCCTCTTTGTGTGCTGGGGGAAATCTATATTGCTTTTTAAATTCTGGTATATTATCAGTAGTTATAATTCTGTTGGTTGTTTTATTAGTGGCACCTAATATTTCCCCTTTTAGGTAAAATAAATCCTGATTATCTTTGATAGCTTTTTCAATGGGGCTACGTACTTTCGGAGTTAAGTCATGAAGATGAACTTCCTTGATGAGTTTTAGAGCACTTTCTTCTGTTTTTTCGTCAGCTTGGCTTAAGTATATAGGCTTAGTGCCTTTGACATTAATTTTTTTCCTTGCTTGTTCATCTAGGAACAGTTCGAGCATCTTGAGGCGTGTCGCCTGCGTGCTTGTGGAATTATCAAACCGTAAGAGGTCTTGTTCTGGTTCTGATGACATCCAAGGACAGTTTAAAATTTGCACCGTAGGAATAGGTACTGTAACTGAATTTTCATTTTGACTTATAACTCTTATGAACGTTTCTCCATTGATATTGACATTTACGTTCCCCCCAGCAGTGATTTTATCTCCTAATTGTATTTCAGGGGTAAAACCGGATTCATGGGAGTCCCGAGCAACACGGACTAAAAGAGCAGTAACGGTGCCAGGTTTTATTACTCTGACTTGCGGTATGTCAAAAAAGATATGGATATTCTTGAATGAGAATAGTCGTGATTCGTAGCATAATTTTGCTTTATTCTCTTTGAAGAACTCCGACCCAACGACCCCGGCATACATTATTGGAAATTCATCTGGGACGATATGGAAGAGGCTTGGATGCCCGTGTACCTTGACAATTATTTGTCCCAGTGTATCAACTCCTGTGTTCATAATGCCGTGAAGCCTCAAGGTGTGTTCTGTATTCATTTGATTCATATTCTTGACACAACCGCGTTTTAGCAAATTTACTTCTGCACCGGTATCTAACATTATTATTGCTGCCCCCTTTAGGTCCAGTGATCGCAACGTGATGGCGGGGACGTTTTCATCTCGGAGTGAGATATGAGCTACTCGGATTTTGGAGGATTCGTTTGATTGGACGTTGACGGGATTTGTGGACTCATTTTCCCCTGAGCCTCGTTTGTTTTCTCCCTGGGGGTTGTCTCGTTTTTTTGGTTTCTTTTCTTACTAAGGTACTCGAATCTACGACATGTGGTTAGGTCGTGTCCCTTAGTTTTACATAAATAGCAGTACGAGTCAGAGTCGTATGATTTTTCTCCTGTTTTTTCTGCCCTTTTGGCTGCATTCAATTTTTTGAAGCATTTTTCCACGGTGTGATTTTTTAATCCGCAAAAATCACATCTATTTCTGGATTTTTCATTTTTCCCTGTCTCGTCTCGCATTTGTTGATAATCATTACCGTGAACTCGAGTTGTGTTTTCCTCCAATGGATCAGCAATCATTTGAAAGATGCGTGCATGAGATTTGAATCTATCTATATCTCCGATGTGATTTTTATAAACTGCAATCGCGCTAGTGTAGGCTTGTTCAATGGTGCTATCAGGCTGCAATTTGCACTCTGTTCTCAGCAGGGGGGGAATTCCATTTAGAAAAGCAGTAATTGCATCCCCTTCTATTTTCTTTTTCTCAGAAAAGGTTAAGGCTCGATTCTTCTCTTGCTTCTCTAAATTTAGGATATTCCCGTGAACTGAACGCGATCTATTAACGTAATCTATTATGTGTTCTTGGGGTCCTTTAGACATATTTTCTAATGCTGCTTTGCATTGATTAACTGTCATTAAGGGATCGAATACTTCTCTCAGATGCATTTCGAGGTTTTGTACCTTGTCATACTCGAGATTTTCAATAGCAGTTCGTGCTCTGCCTGTAAATTTTTGCCTAATTAATTCTAAAAACGTAGGGATAACGTGGTCTGGAAGCATGGTACATGCTAGATCACATGCTTTAATGAATTGAGACACTTCTAAATTAGTACCGTCAAAAGTGGGAATATATGCGAGGGCATCTTTGAGGGTTATGTGGACTGTGGGTGTTTGTTTCTGTCTGGAGGGTCTTAATGCAATTCTTTTGACGCAAGCTAATTCTTCTTGGATTTCTGTTATTTGGGAGAGAACCGTTTCATTAAATTCCTGTGATTCATTCGGGGTAAATCCTTCTGGATTGTCATGCATCTCCCTAGACCTCGCGAATAATTCATTTACGCGTGCTTCTCTTTGGGCTACTAATTTTTCTCTTTCGCCTAATTCTTTTTCTATTGCTGATAACGTCTCAATTTTATTTTGAGCTGTAAGAATATACCTAGTTTTTATTTCTAACTGGGCCTCTCTTTCGTCTAATGACGTTTGCTTCTTTTTTAATTGCTCCGCGAGCATCATGAGTTCTTCTTGATCCATGATTATTTCTTTTGATTAATGAAATTAAAAATGGAAAGAAAAAAAAAGAAAAAGGTGTAGCTATCCCACCGCTGCCACCATTTTGTTACGTCCTGTTTTGATTTGAACGTGAGGGTAAGTGCTACTTTTTCAAACGCAAAAGGTTTGAGGGATTTGCCCTTTTTCCATTATTAATTTTTTGTGTATATGCATTATTTTCTAACCTTTACGGGATTTCTCCAGGTATCGCAGTTTCTCCTGGAGTCCAGTCAGGAATTTCTGGGTTGACGGAGTGATCCGCAACGGATGAAACTGTCGAAAGGGTGCCTGGGCTTGTTAGTGCTTGGCCACGTATTCCGTGGCAAAGTATCCCTACGTCTGGGGATGCTGTGTAGCCGGAGGTGTGGTTTCCTTAGTCGGTGGCTGCGATACCGGGTGTTGGACCAACCGGAAGTTGCCCTGGCGGTCCTTGGTGACGCCCATATGTATGGGAGCAGAGCTTATCACCGTAGGTCTTGCTACAGTGGTACCCAATAAGGCATCTAGGTCCACTTCTCGTGGAGTATGGTAGATGGCTGCCAATTTTCGGAGCTGGTACTTCCTTCCAGCGCGACGTGTCCTCTTCAGCATTGGTCCAGTCCAAAGGATAGTGTGGTGGTTAGGCATGTTATGGACCCGAGCGGATGGGTTCAGTTGTAGGGAATATCACTCGCGATAATTAGCAATTAATAAATCTTTATTGAGATTGATTTTAAACGATTATTTAATACTATAATTAACAATTGAAAGTTCGGTCTGATACGAAAGGTATCAGGCGAACATAAATACAAAGAAGTTATAAGTATAAAAGTGTCGTCGTATTACTGGCCCAGAGAATCCGAATTCACGAGTATTTATTCACCTCGTATATTCGGATCACTGTCTTTGTCACACCTGCAAGGTGTAACGTACAGTAGGCCAGTAGCCGGAGCGGAATCCGCTGACGCTGCACTCCGGTTACTCACTCACATCGGAATATCGTGGATTTAACGCACGAATATTACGATGTGTGTTTTTATTTCTTAATTCATTTCTCAACGTTTTGTTTCGAATAATACGTGCCACTTTCGTGTCATCATATTATCCGGATCAAAGTGAGAATTTGTATACATCTTTTTGGGGCATAACATCCCTCCCCGCCAGGGAAGAAAATTGCTACCCTTAGTAATTTTCTCTTCTAACCCTATTACATCGATACATTCAATTATTTTTCTCCTTACATTTTATATTATAATTATCAACTATTCTACGGGAAATACGGTGCTCCTTGATCTGCTGTTTCTCTCCTGGGTGCAGGCCAAGGTCTTCGGCACCAGCAGTAAAGGGACAACCCTAGGACAAGGGCGAGTATCACCATTACTGATGTGAAGATCGATGATGGATGTAGTAGAAATTCTTGGTAATCGAATTTCCTTTGGACCTCTCCCAGGTCCTCCTTCTCAGCCTCCAGTTGTATCTGGAGCCCTTCTAGTTCTTTTATGTTTGCGACCACGTTGGTCAGTTGTATATCGGTTAAGTTGAAGATTCGGTGTTGTAATTGGATTGTTGTGACATTATCCAATGTCAGGTTCAGTTTTGGATGCACATGCGTGTCGAGATTGATCTCTTCCGATTTCCGACCTCTGATGGTGAAATCGGATGCAACGATCTCGCAGAAGTCTTCTACTCTTAGAATTCCTGAGTCTTGTAGATTATCTCGTACTTCGTTTTCTCCGCAGGTGATGACTATCCCTTCGGGTTCTGGAGCTACGAAGAACCAATTATTTCCTTTATGCATTTTGATTAATGTGAGGCCCTGAAGTTGTACATGTTTAATGGTGCATGTTTCTGGCATTTTCTTCGGATTCATGAACATCTGTACTTCACAGGGGCTCGTTGTCCTGATCTTTTGTATTGGTAGTGATTCGGTGCATAGATACTGTCCCCTGATCCTCTTACAGCGACTTAATTGTTCTTTTGTCATTGGCACATATTGATGCGTTGCGCTGTATACGACCAGAAGTTCGTTCGTTGCTTCCAAATACGAATGATACTCGTTCGTTGTCCGGACGGGAATGCCATGTGTCAGCATGACGTCGAACGCTTGAAAGTTCACCAGTGGTATTTCCACCATGGTAACAATTTTCATATTGAATACGCTTATACTGACAGTGGATACCTCCTGCAGTTGATACATCCCGCCTATTTCCAATTCGAAAGGGAAACTTAAACCCTTCGGCAATTTAGCTGTTTTGAGAAGAGTGACTAATCCTTTCTCTGTGAACACTCCTGTATCTAATATCAACCCGCTGGAGTCAGTCAATAGATTTTTTATCTTTGCAGCATCTCGTACCACTCCAGTGTAGATGACTTCTAGTATCATGAAATGTTCGTCCAGGTTAATTCTACTCAGTATTTCCCTAGTTGCATTTCTGTTTTCTCGCATAACCTCTTTTAAGGAGTTTTTCAGGATCTCTTCGTTTTTCCTTATATTTTCTTCTGTGTGGCCCAATTGGTACAGTGTCGAATTCATTATCTCCAACTGTTTTCGAGAACTCTTGAATGTACCTTCTACTCCAGATTCTAGATGCGAGAGTCTGCCATTAATGATCTGTGCATCTTGAGCATCCATTGTACCAAAGAGCGACTTTGCAACGGTCCCTAAACCATCGATGAGACCTCGTTTTTTGTTGGACCCTTTTGTTTCCAGCATTCCAACTATGACTTCTTTAGTCTCAGCGAAGTCTTCGATCCATTGCTCGACAATGAGTTGAAAATTCCCAGCATCTTTGCCTGCTCGTCGACAGAGTTCCTTAGCATTGTAGAGATGTCTATGGACCTGATCGGCCCTTGACATCCACGGTGACACATCCGTCGAAGCTGCAATGCTCCATACTTGGTTACTGAGATACATTCTTCCAATCGGCTCGAAGTGTATACCAGGGGTATGAATGAACTTTTCCACCATATGTCCCTCCCCCCTTACTTCTGCCATGCTCCCTAGCATGAGCCATACAGCAACCAAAATTGCTGATTTAAAAGTTCGATGCACTCCAGAATTTTTTGGGAGTTTAACCCACTTTGATGATGTACGGTGTGAAGTACTTTGCCACCTCAGCGACGGCCATGTTTGATGACGGAACACCCTCGAATATAAAAATGCCTGTCGCCCCAACTTCGTCACAGTCCTCTCCAAAGTGTTCAGCAAAGTGGTCAATATTAACCAACTCAACATGAATCCAGGAAAACGCTGTTTGAAGTGTGGAATTGCTGGGCATTCCTCCTTCCATTGTCCCTTCGACCAGCTTTGTCGAGAAGGTTCCAGGTGTGGTTTGTGTTCACCACATGGATCATCATCTCGTACATCCAGACGTGTCTCTGCGGCCCCCAAGAGGTGCTTCAAATGTAGCAATTTAGGACATCTCATCCAAGCTTGCCCTTTACGCTCGAGAAATCCTTCCGAGCGTATTCGTGCGGCTAGTGTGTGGAATCGACTTGGTCCCGTCGTTTCAAGAACCACTCGGCCTGTTAATATACGGAAGCATCCGTATTTACGGCATTCTGTTGACGTCCACATTTTTGAATACCTGGTGAGTTCGAACACCTCTTCCATTTTTATGCACTCCTGTACACTTGTGAGGCTTAGAGTCGCTATTTTTCCACTATTTCTTTCATTTTCTAGTGTACCAAGTATCCCTTCCATCCTGGTTGTGTGAACATCGGCTATAGGGAGCAGATTAGGCGTTGGCGTAGGTCCGAAAAAGTGTACCTTAACGACCTTTGGGATCTCCCGGTGTGTTCCGACGTCGAAGGAGTGGAAGATGTGTTCAATCTTCGTGCCCTCTTCAATGAAATTCCGGCTCCACAACCATGTCACGTGCCTCAATGGGTTGAAGATGAGAAGGCTCGATGCCCTCAGTGTCGCCTCCGTCGCTGGGAAGAGCCACAGTATTATTATCTGGGCTGGAGCTGGCATCAACGACGTGCAGACAACACCTTCAGTGCTCCTTTGACTAGACCTTTTGAGTAATGGTTTCATTAAATAAACGCATTGCAAGATCAGTCCTGTTTTTCCCATAAAAATTTCCTTATCCTTAAAATAAGAAAATTCTAGGGTTTCCAAAATTTTAATTTTCCGAGGCTGGGGTCCATATAGTCATGCTTCTATGAAAGGACGAAGCCGGTTGACATGGACTCTCTGCGTTTTCTGCTTATTTCCGTATCTAATTGTATAGTTGACATCGCTATTCCTCTCGACAACCTTGTAAGGGCCTAACCAGGGCTGCTCCAACTTCTTTGATCGTCCTCGTCGCGCAACATCATTCTTGAGTAAGACTTTATCTCCGACTTTGAACTCTATTGACTCTGCATTCTTGTCGTACTGGATTTTCGACTTTATTTTCCCCTTGTCGAGGGCCTCCTTTGCTTCCTGATGAGCCGCACGCAATCTCTCTCGTAGTTCCTGGGCGAAGTCATCATAGCAGTATGTCAGACGGGGCGGCTGTTTGACGGCTGTGGGTAATTCAGCACGCCTCCCAAAAATCAGCTCAAAAGGCGTCATTTTTGTTGCCGTGTGGGGTGTGGTGTTATACGCAAACATTGCATATGGCAGCCACGTATCCCAATCTGCTTGATCTTCCTGGATAAAACCTCTCAGGTACTCGGCTAGAGTGCGATGTGACCTTTCGACAATGCCATTTGTCTGTGGGTGGTAAGCCGTCGTTTGTATTTTTTTGATTCTTAAGAGTTTACAGACATTTTTGAAAATTTCTCCAATGAAATTTGGTCCTTGATCTGTGAGCAACCTCCGTGGTGTACCGTATTCGCAAACGATCTTTTCTGCAAAAGCACGTCCGATTGTGTTGGCTTCTTGATTCGGAATTGGGATGGCCTTGCTGAATTTCGTGAGAGCGTCCTGGAAAGTCAGGATATATTTATTTCCTGCATCCGTAACGGGTAGTGGACCAACTATGTCCATAGCGCATTGCTCAAATGCAGTTTGAGGGCTCTCTCCGATGACCATTGGAACTTTAGTTGCCTTTCCCAATTTATTTAGTTGACATTCTTCGCAGCCTCCAACGTACTTCTCCACATCTGATTTCATCCCCTTCCAGTTATATTTTTGTTTTAATTTTGTATACATCCGTTTAATTCCCGGATGGCCAGCGATCGGGGTATTATGATATTCGTGGAGTATCGTTGAAATTTCGTCGTCAGCAGGTGTAATGACCTCGTTGGCTGTGACTGAATTTTGCGCTGTTTCCATCCTTGTCTGCGCCCGAGTTACAACATTTATTCGACTCAAGGCGTCAGCATTGGTATTTAATTTTCCGGCTTTGTGTACCACCTCATATTCATACTCCTCTAATGCAATTCTCCAATGGATGAGTCTTGATCCTGGGTCCTTGACGTTGAATATCCATTTTAAGGGCCTGTGATCAGTAACTACAGTGAACTTTCGGCCATATAAATAGGGTCTGAAATGTTTGGCACCCCAAACAACAGCTAATAGTTCCTTCTCTATAGTACTGTAATTTTGTTCGGCCTTATTCAGCGTCCTGCTGGCGTAGGCAATTGGTAAATCCTTGCCGATTTCGCCCTGTGACAGGACCGCTCCTATCGCCTTGTTTGACGCATCTGTTGTCAGCAAGAAGGGTCTCTTGAAATCTGGATATTGCAAGATTGGCGCAGTTGTGAGAGTCTGTTTCAACTTCTCTGTTGCATTCTGCTCTCTTTCTCCCCAGGTCCAGGAAACATCCTTTTTCAGCAGTTCTGTAAGTGGCTTGGCAATTTTGGAGAAATCCTTGATGAATTTCCGGTAATATCCCGCTAGGCCCAAGAAAGACATCACCTCTTTCTCGTTTTGGGGCGCTGGGAAGCTGCTTACAGCATTTATTTTACTGGGATCTGCCTTGATTCTATCTTTGGTGATCACATGTCCCAAGTACACGACTTCCTTCCTCAAGAAATTGCACTTGTCTGGTTGAAGTTTAAGATTTGCATCTTTCAAGAGTAGTAGGACCTCTTTCAGCCTTGTATTGTGCTCCTCTAAACCGGCTCCAAAGACAACGATATCATCCAGGTAAACGAAGCATCGAATTCCCTGAATTCCAGCTAAAACAGAATTCATTAATCGCTGGAACGTAGCTGGCCCACCTTTCACTCCGAAAGGCAGCCTATTAAATTCATAATGCCCGTATGGTGTAGAAAATGCTGTTTTGCATTTATCTTCCTCCCTCACAGGTATCTGATGAAAGCCTGAAGCCAGATCCAGAGTTGAAAAATACTTTGCGTTGCCCAAACGATCCAGTATGTCAGAGATGTTAGGCAATGGAAATGAATCACCCACCGTGACCTCGTTCAAACGACGAAAATCCACGACAACACGGAATTTCACCTTCCCAGATGCGTCCATTTTCTTAGGCATAACCAGTAAAGGTGCATTCCATTGGCTTTTACTCGGACACAAAACTCCATTTTGCAGCATCTCCTTAACCTGACGGTCAACTTCGCCCATCTGAGACTCCGGTAACCTATGAGGTCGGACGTTGATGGGTGCTGTGCCAGGTTTAAGCGGGATCTCATGCTCCAGATGGTCTGTAATTCCCGGAGTGTCACCCGGCAAATGCATAATTGAGTTGAGCTCCTCCAAAAGTTCCAAAATGGAGCGCTTCTCCTCTTTATTGAGATCGGTCAAACGCAGATTCTCATGTAGAAGTTTGATGCGATCTTGGATTTCGGGTTGTTTTCCATTCTCCAACATCATAATTAAATCCTGTGATGGTAACTCCTCCAGTTCCACCGTCGGTAAATTGACGAATTTATCTTTATCGGTTGTGTTGATGATGCACACCACCGCTTGTCCATCAATGGCTTTAGTAAGACATTCACCCATGTAAATGCCTGATGTCAGCGGTTTCCGGCTGACAATGCCCGTGCCAGAGCTTCGAGTGGAAACTTGTACCAATTTCTCACTCCTAGCTTCAATTTTCATAGGCTCCTTATCTTGAAAAAATTGAAATCGTTGTCCATTGATGATCAGTGCCTTTCTATGCACTGTTTCCACCTTCAAACTAGGTGAAGATAGAAAATCTTCCCCTAGTATTCCCCCGATGCATGGGAAAGTTTCAGGAACTACCTGAAACGCATGTCCCAGGTATTTATTTCCAATTTTCAAGAAAAGGTTGACCTCACCCAGGGTTGCGACGTCTTGGTTAGAAATCGACTCCCCTCAGAAATCGACTTCCAGGTTTAATCTCGACCCCTTCGGACAGTTTGTCTCTCCTTACAAGGGAAGCCTTTGCTCCAGAATCAGCCAGGAACATAGTAGGCTGCTTCAATTCTTCCGCTGTGAGAAAAATCTGTGTTTTTATCTCTGCCAACTGCGCTGGTTTGATCATGGTTTTGCTGTCCCCTTGAAGATCTTTCTTCTGTCCTGTTGAAGGGTTAATCGTCATCACCTGATATGTCCCCATGGGTAACGTCCTGTCATTTTCTGTTTTATCAGCCTTTTTCTTAGAAGTTTGGCTGTTACTATTATTAGCTGCGTTATTTTGCTTCATATCGGGTTTTGCAAACTCCGCAGGAATTTTTTGCGATTCTGGTATTCCCAATCGTTTCTTCAGTTTTCGGCAGTCTGTAATCTCGTGCCCTGCATAACGGCAATATTTACAAACAGTGCCAAATGCATTGACGCTTCGCCGATCTGACGCAACCGGCAATGTTGATTTGCGTTGACCTCCTTGCGAAGTACGGCAGTCTTTTGCAAGGTGACCAGATTGTCCACAATTGAAACAGTTTCCAGTGGATTGTCGACCAAAAGAGCCTCTGTTATTTCCCGTGGAAGTTTTTTGAGGTCCGGTAAAACCACCGATTTTGCCCTTAAAGGAGCCAGGAACCGTTTTCTCTAATTCTATGGCTCCTGCACAGGCCTCGTGAAGTGTTTGATAGTGGTTTGATCGGACTAAAATTTGGAGTTGACCACGTAAGCCCTGTTCGAAGACCAATTTAGCCATAGCCTCCACAACCTCTTTCGCAGCCCTTTTCTCCCTTTCCGAGAAGTGACTAAGAAGACCAAGAAGACCATTCAAATAATCTACTGTGACTTCCTCTGTGCGGCTCGCAAATTTAGTGACATCTTCGTTGTCCCTTTGTTGTAGTTTACTGAATTCCATCTGTAACCCAACGAGATTTTTTGTTTTTCCGAACAGCATTTCTAACACAGTTCTCAATTCCTCGAATGAAGTAATTGTCCTGTGTTTGATTTGTTTCATTGCGTTCCCATCTAGTTTACTCCCGAGAATTCCTTCCAATAAGAATTCTTGTAATTCTGGATAAATTAATTTCTTTGCACTTTCCACTGATTTTAGGAAACAATCTAATTTATCAGCGTTCTCTCCCCCGAAATTTCGCACCATTTGGAGTGCACCTTTTAAATCCAGGTGACTCCTCACAGTCGATTTGTTGATGCACCGTGCATCTTGTTCTTCCCAGGCCTGTTCTAAGAGGTCTCTTGCTGCTTCGCAATTTTTTTCTGCCTCCTCTCGACGGCGCCTTTCTGATAGAACACGTTGAGCCATTTCCTCGTGGACTTCACGTTTCTCCCGTTCAAGATTCCTCACCTTATCGTATATGTCATTAATTTTGTCCCTGATGTGGTCGGTGCGCCGGGATGGTCGCCCTCCAACCGGCTGTGATGCATTTGGAACTGCATCTGCCGCATCTTCTTGACGATCCCCATTTGCTCCTCCCGCATCAGGACGAAATCCTCCTGCAGCGAACGCTCCTGCCTTGAAGAAAACGTTAGATGGAGTAGAAAAACTCTCTCGTGAGTTCTCTTCTTCCGGAAATTCGTGAATTGCGTCCAAGTCCTCCTCAAATGGATTCCCAGGAACCTGGTTTCTCGTACGGGAAGGATTGCCAGGCCGTGTGCCTCCACCGTTATTGGGATTATTCAAAGATCTCCTTGAGTTACGGTGAGTGCTATTTGCCTGACTTACCCCCGGTAATTCGTCTGGTATGTCATCATCTTCGTGATGAACCTCAGCTTCCACACGCTGCTGATTACTAGCCAGCATGCTGGAATTTAACGACTGTGCATATTGCCGCCGTGTGTTAATATTATTGGCACCGGATCCGAACAATTCTCGTCTGAATCCCGGCCCCATGAGAGAATAGGAGTCGGACGGAGATTCCTCCCGCCGATTGCCGTTCGTTCCCTCAATTGACATCTTTGATTATCTATCACTTTGGCCAAAATAAATAATCTTACCGTGTAGCTACTTCTCTCTTAAGCCCTTTTAATACGATTGAGTATGCAGGGTTGTTTTGGATGTTGACCAGTCTACTCTCAGGTAGTTCAATCTTCTAGATATTACCTCGTACTATATCACCTTGTGATAGGACAGTGGTTGATCAGGCCTCTGTCGTCCCAAAAGATACGCTGCCACCAAAATGTTATGGACCCGAGCGGATGGGTTCAGTTGTAGGGAATATCACTCGCGATAATTAGCAATTAATAAATCTTTATTGAGATTGATTTTAAACGATTATTTAATACTATAATTAACAATTGAAAGTTCGGTCTGATACGAAAGGTATCAGGCGAACATAAATACAAAGAAGTTATAAGTATAAAAGTGTCGTCGTATTACTGCCCCAGAGAATCCGAATTCACGAGTATTTATTCACCTCGTATATTCGGATCACTGTCTTTGTCACACCTGCAAGGTGTAACGTACAGTAGGCCAGTAGCCGGAGCGGAATCCGCTGACGCTGCACTCCGGTTACTCACTCACATCGGAATATCGTGGATTTAACGCACGAATATTACGATGTGTGTTTTATTTCTTAATTCATTTCTCAACGTTTTGTTTCGAATAATACGTGCCACTTTCGTGTCATCATATTATCCGGATCAAAGTGAGAATTTGTATACATCTTTTTGGGGCATAACAGGCACGTGTGGTGACAACTTAGTATTATATTATTTCTTGGAGATTTTGTACTGACATTGTCTTACAATATTACCAATTATTTGTATTATTATAATATTATTAATATTTCTATTGCGTACAATTTTGTTTTCAATTCATAGATGATTGTACCAGGGAGGATACTCATCGTTGCCGTCGGTCATCCTTCTGTGGGTATCGCGTGTAGCAGTCGGTAACTCGACCGTGGGCACAACAATCGGTAACCCGGCAGTGGATAACCGGCTGCAGCTGATGGTGGGTAATATGTTTCCGTGGATAACATATTATAATGGATAACATGGTATAGTAATAACTCTGATTCTAATAATTCTTTTCAATATTCATTTTTGGCCGTCACCCACGACAGGTCTTTTATTAATTTATTATTGCTATATTTTATTGTTTTCAGGTATTTAACCCTGTCATTGGCGATGAACCTGTAAGTAAAATCCCGTTTTTTACTCTCTTGAACGTTTAGGTTAATATTTTATTATTTTATGTTGGCTGCAAATCAACATATTTAGATTTGTTTATATTATCCTACTAACCGGCTTTTATTTTTGTTTTACGCCTCAATTTTAACTGCCGACGAGAAGTGGGGACGTAAAACAGGGATCAAAGAACTTAGCTGCTTTCTCCCTAAATCTGTTGTGATACCAACATAAACGACCATTGTTATTGTCGCTGCCACCAGATCCAGAACCTCGACTACGCGAACGAGACCGGGAACGAGAACGAGAACCCTGACCGCCAAACTGCTGACCGAAACGAGACGACAGTGCAGCAACCTGATACGACAACTCCTCAATACGACTAGCCAACGCTGGTGGGACAGGAGCTTCAGGTGCTTGCTTCAAAACCTCCGCCAAACGAACACCACCAACGACTTCATGGATGCTATCAGCTATTTGACCTAGCTGCTCCATTGGCAAATTCAACTGAGTGACGACAGCCGCCCTAACAACCTCTCGAGGATGGTCCAACCACACAGTCTTAACGACATCTTCTGAAATTGTAAGATCGTATTGTCTAAGATGTCGAAAGACCTGCGAAGGACGTCTGTCACCGAGCTCCTCACCAGCAAGCAGTTGATGCAACCGAACCTGTCGAGACTGCGAAACTCTTGAAACCAGAGCAGCACGAATGGCTGTATAAGGATTAACAGCTGGATGATTAACAATAATGTCTGAAACCTGTAACGAGATTTTCTCGTTACGGGTTGAAATCCCCTTAAAAAGAGAGGTAAACTCTGAAATTGTTAAAGAGAGACATTAAGCGACATCTAGAGATGGCTGAAAGAGCCGCGACTGGATGAGAAGAGCCACAGACCGATGACAGGCTGAAGGCTCAGCGGTTTTGGGTGGAACCGCGACCCCTGGAAGTGTAAAGGACGTTACTAGACTATCGCTATTTTAGAATTCGCCCAGCATGTGTTAGGGGAAAAGGGGCCGACATACAGGCTGTCCAACTGGGCGATTCTATAGGCTATGTCGGAGTAGACTAGGGACCAACGGCCAGGTGAAAGGACTGGTACCTCCGTGATCCCGTCGGGTTGATTGGTGCGGATAGGGTAACGGAATGACCTCTCGTCGCCGAGATATCCTGACTAGGAGGCAAGGCCCTAGTAAGATTCCGAGTTAGTCGAACGCAAACGCTCGAGCGGGGAAGTCGAAAGGATTTCTCCGGGATATACTGTAGTGTTGGCTTGAAAGATGGCCACGGGAATGGTGGGCGAATAGCTCAGCGCAGCCAGGTACATAACTGATAGTAGCGAACGTAGGGGGATGCTCCTGCATCCCCCACAAACGGAAAAAAGAGTTATTTCGGAACTCTTAGTGACGACTTTGTTGTTTCCGGCATTATCCGGCTCAGCGAAACAAATGACGAGCGCATGGGCCCGTGGGTCTGGAGTAGAGATCGTCCTCCTGTCGATCCGACCATGTGTCGACATTCGAGTACCCGGAGACGGTGACATGCGATGACCGAAGCGGTAACTGGTGGCCGAGAGTGTGGGTGGTCGTGAAGTGACACTTCACAGTGTTATCCAGTGTTCCACTTTGGTCGGATCAACCTCTCGGCGTCCCAGGCTCTGAGGAGTCCCGGCTGATTCGCAATTAATTCTGAAACACTCCCGAGTCGAAATACTCGGGAGGAGACAGCCTACTGAGAGAGTGAAAAACCCTCCAGGACGAGTGTAAATTCAATTTGCATGGACGATTAGGCCGTGAGGCTTAATTGCCAGCCTGAAATAGTGGCTGGTGACGTTTGGCATAGGATACTCCGGGTGGACCTCGCCCACTCTACCGTGTCACACTGATGCTAGCTGGGCAACACTTTGCCCGGCCACAGAAGTCCTCTGAGTGGCCGAGTTTGCCGCAGAGGCAGGTTTTCGTCGAACCTCCCGTGAAGGTTCGGCTGGCGCCCGATTATTGAGCGATAGAGACGGCATAAAAAGTAGTTTGGATTTTTCCTGGGTGAACAACCCGGGAAAATATCCTTACAAACCTCAGCAGCATACTTACCTTCAAGCTTCCCCACAACTCAACGAAAGTTGGTTACTTCGGTAGTAATCCTGGACAGGGCAAACTGCGCCTCCAGTTGATGAAACCAAAGTTCAGGCTGATCAGGCCAGAACGTCGGAATGCGAGCTGTAATTCGACCCAAAGCAGCCTGCAACTGGTCACCATCAGCCTCCGCTCCAGCGTTGCCTCCCTGTTGCTGCTACTGCGCGTGAAAAAACGCTACGGATTTCACACAACCCAGAAAAAGACTTGACGCCACGACGCCGACAACGAAAAAGGCCCAAAAATGCACAAAAATGTGTCCTAACCACACTCCCACTCACTGTTACGAACAGCTGAAGCCCCCTAAAAAGGTATTAAAAACCCCCGGATTAATCACAACCGTAAAAAACCACGTGAATTATCGAAATTAATTACGAGGTTAACGAAACCACGCGGCCGGGAATAAAACCAGAGACTTTATAAACCCGTTTGACACTTTTCAAGGCACTAAACAACCATTAATCCACTAAAAAAACAACGATCGCGGTCACTACATGAGGGGTTATAATTTGGGTGAATTAAATAATTGTTAAACCCTCATTAACTGAACTGGATTTATTACTCGGTGTAAATGGCGTGACTGGGAGGGCGAGCGTTACAACGTTAAGTCCCTCATGGGAACAACTCACCAAAAGCGATGTGCGACGAATGAATGGCGCAAGCGCATCTCGCTCGTAACGGCGAGAGAATACGGCAACTGCCGAACGCCCGCGCAAGCGCTGTCCATGGATGAATGTCCATGAACAGACTTGCGCGGCAAAATTAGAACCCGTGGATCGCCACATTTTTGTTGGGACGCATCAGAAATTCTATTGGTCGGCGCAATAAGAAGATACATCGTTGTGTAGCAAGCGTGCGATTGGTTTAGACCAATTGACTGAGCACATCATTGTATTAGGTGTGTGAATATGACTCCGCCCTTTCCCAACAGATGTCGTTTTTAGTATTGCTTACGTGCACTAATCAATAGCAATACTTGTATTCGATAGTACTTTATGTCAGCTGTCAAACGCACTACGTGACATTTGGTTGAAATGTAAGCAACAAGTGTTTTTACCTCCGTGACAATGACGGTTTTCGTTCCAAGTAAACATCATTTGCGGGAAGTGTTATTACACTATTATATTGCAAAGAAAAGTGTAGCGAAAACTCATCGTTTGCTTGTGGAGCTTTACCGTGAGCATGCTCCATCTAATAAAACTTGCAAGCAATGGTTTCGTCAGTGCCAAAATAATGATTTTGGCACTGAGGGCAGAGAACGTGGAAAACCACCAACAAAATTTGAAGATGCTGAATTGGAGGCATTATTGGCAGATGATTCTTGCCAAACTCAATTAGAATTCGCTGCAGCATCAAATGTTGAAAGACCAACTGTTGCAAAGCGTTTAAAAGCAATGGGAATGGTGCAAAAAGTTGCTAACTGTGTTCCATATGAATTGAAAGAAAGAGACATGGAACGTCGAAAAACAATTTGTGAAATGCTACTTCAAAGACAGCAAAGAAAAGGATTTTTATATCGAATAGACACAGAAGATAAAAAATGGGTATATTATGAGAATCCTAAACGCCAAAAAGCTTATGTGAAGCCAGGTGAACCCGGCCCATCCCAGCCAAAAACAAATATTCACAGTGCCAAGGTTATGCTCTGCATTTGGTGGGATCAAAGAGGTGTTATATATTATGAGTTGCTCGAACCCTCTCAAACTATTAATGGAGAAGTTTACCGACGACATTAATGCGTTTGAAGCGAGCCATAGAAGAAAAACGACCAGAATGGGTGAATAGGCACTGTAAATTAATTCTTCAACATGACAATGCCAAACCGCATACCGCCCAAGTTGTGAAAAGATATTAGATGGACAGGACTGGGAAGTACTACTCCACCCGCCATATTCGCCAGAAATAACTCCTTCGTAATACCACTTATTCCGAACACTGCAGTCAGATCTTACGGGAGAACGTTTCACTTTATACGAAAGTATCAAAATTTGTCTTGATAATTGGATCAGCTCAAAAGACTAGGATGTCTCCAGGCAAGGAATACGTAAATCATCTGAAAGATGGGCGAAAGTTGTAGCTGTAGATGGAGCATACTTTCAATAAACTTTTCTTTAATTTTCTAAACAAGCAAATGTTTTTTTTTTATTTGAACAAAAAAGGGCGGAGTCATATTCACACACCTAATAATATGATCGACTGTTACGTGTCAAGTGTTTGATTAGTTCTGTGACGAAATTTTCGAGAATTCCGCCACCTGTACACAACTTCGTCGTAGAATTAAGTAAATCGTAAGAGTGAGCAGGTAAGTGTCAAACTATTTTGATCTTTTCCGAGAGAGAGAGTTGCGATTTCTTTACCCCAAAATGTTAGCACCTCTACCGAAGGGCGATGCAACACCCCTTTTAGCTCCAGCTCGCAGAAACCGGCCTCCAATAACATCAGGAAGGGCCTCGCGGGAAAAACAACGTTCAATTTCAATAAATAATTAAATTCACATGTCGATACACATTAACCCCTCACGTACGGGCTCGGTATGTCATACCGACCCATGCAAAAACGCACGGCTCTTTTCAAAATTGAATATTTCCGAAACTATGGCCGATAATATAATCGGGCTAATACCATTGGGAAGGTAAATACTGTAGCTTCAATTATATATTTTATTTATAATTTTTCATTCATCAGAAAATGTGGGATGCGAAGAGTATTGAGCGTGTGGTAGACTTGGTATCAGAAAGGCCCCGTACGTGAGGGGTTAAAAACGAGTAAAAAATAAAATCTCCGGTTCAAGTCATATTAAAGTTTTTGTTGTGTTTTAGTTTCAGTTATTTTTCTGGTTTATTTCGGATTTTAGGGGATTAATTTGCGGTTCTACGGTTGAGGGAAAATTTACAGTAATTGAATTTTCTTGGTTATATTTTTGTATTTAAAATCTTGCGGATCCTGAGAGGTGCACGACGACACACCGTGGTTCAGATCCGATAAACCGCGCTTCCCGGTGATCTCGTTGAGTGCAGGCTAATGATTACAGAGGTTGAGGTGAAATACTCACGCTCCCTGGCTAAGGCGCTTCGTGCAGTCATTGGATTCACCAGTGCAGCTGGAAGGCCATGTGGATGAACATAGCCCACTCGTCTGCATTGGTCGCCATGGGCTATGCTCTCTTTACATTTGTTCGTGGTGATTCCAGGATGACTCCCGGGAGAGTGACAGCAGCGAAAAAGGGCACTCACTCAGGTGTGAAGTGCATTCGCGAGGAGAAAAGGCGAATAACTGCCTTAATTCCCCTTTGCTCGAACCTCCAGATAACTATCGTTCAGTCATTACGGATAAAAACCCCTTGGGTTAATTCATAAAAATATAATTTACCGTCTGTACTGGCATGGGTTTTCTGTGGTTTCCCATGCTACTCCTATGTTCTATAGGAGTGCAAATGCGGTGCAGTGTAGAATCCACAGTCGCATGCATAGGGTTGGATAGGGCCGATTAGCCAATCAGAGGGCAGAAAGGGCCGGAATATACAAAAAAATAGTACATTAGAGTACAAGGGCACAAATTTCGTTTTCAACGAATGTGTAGTTTATAGGCCGAGCCGAAGGCGAGGTCTGTACACACATTCGTTGAAAACGAAATTTATTACCGAGTGCTCTATAATATTTTATGTCAAGTCGTGCAGAAGTCGAGTTTTGAGCGAGCTGCGCGAAGCGCAGCGTGCGATAAACTCGACTTATTGCACGGCGCGACATAAAAAAAAAAGCTATTCCCATCCCTGATCAAGAGGCCAACACAATCAGATGTGCGTTCGCGGAGAAAATAATCTGCGAATACGGTACACCACGGAAGCTGCTCACAGATCAAGCACCAAATTTCGTGGGGTAAATATTCAAAAATGTCTGTAAACTTTTGAGAATTAAGAAGGTCCAGACAACGGCTTATCATCCGCAGACTAATGGCATCGTTAAGAGGTCACATTGCACTCTAGGAATACTTGAGAAGCTTCATTGATTGAAGAGGATCAGACGGATTGGGATACGTGGCTACCATATGCGATATTTGCGTATAATACCACTCCCCATATGACGACAAAAATGACGCCTTTTGAGCTGATTTTTGGAAGACGCGCTGAATTACCGACAGCCGTTAAACAGCCGTCCCGTTTGACATACTGTTATGACGACTTCGCTCAGGAACTTCGGGAGAGATTACGTGCAGCTCATCAGGAGGCGAAAGAGATCGTTGACAAAGTAAAAGGGCAGTCAAAGGTTCAATATGACAAAGATGCGGAGGAAATCGAATTCGAAGTTGGAGATAAAGTTCTTCTGAAAAACGATGTTTTGCGACGCGGAAGATCAAAGAAGTTGACGCAGCCCTGGATAGGTCCCTATGTGATTGTCGACAGGAACTCTGACGTCAACTACACGATTCGAACTGGGAACAAGCAAAACACGCAGAGAGTCCATGTAAATTGGCTTCGACCCTTTATAGAAGAATGACTATATGGACCCCTCGGACCGCCTCGGAAAAATCAACCCTTCGAAGACCTGAAATTTTCTTATCTAAAGAATAAGGGATTTTTCATGGGAAAAACAGGATTGACCTTACAATGCATTCATTCGATTAAACCATTAATTATAAGGTTCTGTCACAGCACCAAAGGAATTATTGGAGCGTCGTCCATGCCAGTTTCATCCCAGGAAGGATCATCCCAACGATAAGCATTGCAGTGGGGACATCTCGTCTCACTGTCTCCCAGGAATTGGGGTACATGGCATGGCTGAGGAACTGGAGCTTGATTGTAGAGACCACGGAGATTGTAAACATCTTCTACACCGGTCTCGACGTCGGAGCGTACGGGGAGGTCCCAAAGGGCATTAAGGTCCTTTCGATTGGCCTTTTTCCATCGTTTGACCTGCTCCTTATACTCCAGATTCAAGTGCCCGGGATAATAAGGGAATCTAGTTCACTAGAAAAACCAAAAAATAGGGGAAAATTAGAAGAAATAGAGATTTTGAATGTCGAGGAGAAGCAGGGTAGCAAGATAGTGAAAGAGGTAATCGGACTCACCAGGTATTCATACATGAATGCATCCAGCGAATGCTCTAGATACGGGTGTTTCCTGACGGAGTGATTCGGTTGAGCAACAGGAGCTCCGAGTCGATTCCAAACACTTCTCTTGACGGGCCTTCTCGAGTGGTCCAAAGGGCAGTCCAGAGGATGGTGCTCGAAGCTAAGACAAACACGGCAGCGGGGCGCTGATCTTTTCGTGCAGCCCTCAAGGCGAAGTCTCTTCGCAGGAGATCCAGATGAAGGTGCGACACTCGTTCCAGGACGGATGCTGAAGCGCAAAAGGCAGACACGAGAGAGGTGTCCGAGCTTGTCGCACTTGAAGCATCTTTTTGGAGCTTCAGGAATGGATGATGACGGGCGAAGTCCTACCCGACGAGATCTCCTGCAGATACCCCAGTTCGAGGACGTTCCACACTTGGCAAAGGGACAATTTCGGAAAACATATCCGGCTATTCCACACTTGAGGCACTTTCCTGGATTCATCTTGATGATTTGGTTTATTATAACCTTTTCGTTCAAAATTTTGAAGAGGACTGTGACAAAGTGGGGGTGACAGACACTTTTATATCAAAGGTTGCAACGTCGACAGACATGGCTGCCGTTAAGTCAACGTCGGCGTCAACGTCACCTGGAGTTAATGTTCGGCTCAAGTTCAAGAACCTGTAGTTTTGCAAAAACACGAAAATCGATGGGTTTTGCAATTTCCTTCATAATGCTCACGCTAGGGAGTATGGCAACTGAAGTACGGGGAGAGGGGCATGTGATTGAAGAGTTCATTTACACTCCTGGAATTCCTTTTGACCCTACCGGGAAATTGTATCTGAGCAATCAGGTATGGAGTATAACTGCATCAACTGATGTATGGCCTTTGATGCTGAGAGATGATCAGGTCCATGAGCATCTCAATAAAAAGCAATAAAAGCGTAAAAGGGTTTTAGCTATGCAATAAAAGAGTATACGAAAGCGGGAAAAATTTTGAGCTGTTGATTGATCAATGGTCTGAAGACTTTGCAGAGACTAAAGATGTCATCCCGAGGATGCTGGGGATCAATGACTTCTCAAAGAAATGCCCAGGTCTCGTAGACGGTCGAGGGTCTGTTGCCAAATCATTGTTCGGTACAATGGACGCTGAGGGTGTACTGATCATTAACCAGAGACTGTCGGCTAGAGAGTGGGGTTGAAGGGACGTTCGATAGTTCTCGCAAGCAGATGGAGATTATTAACTGAACTCTCTATCAATTGGGATACACTGAGGAGATGATTCAGAAAAACGAGGAGATCCTAATGAAGTTCTTAAGGGATAAGGATTGCGAGGTGCTAATAATTACGGATAAAGTAGACCTCGATGAACATCTCATGATACTAGAAGCAATCTACACTGGAGTAATGAGGGATGCTGCGAAGATCAGGAAGCTACTAACCGATGCCAAGGAGTCGATATTGAATACGGGAGTTTTCACAGAGACAGGGTTAGTCACCCTTCTCTAAACAGCGAAGTTACCGAAGGGTTTAAGTTTCCCCTTTGAGCTCGAAGTAGGCAAAATATATCAAATGCAGGAGCTATCCACAGTCAGTGTACATGCATTCGGATTTGAAATCATCACCTTGGTGGAAATCCCGCTGGTCAACTTTCGAGCGTTCGACGTTTTGCTGACGCATGAAATTCCGGTGCGGACAACCAACGGGTATCATTCATACCTGAAGGCGAAGAACGAGCTTCTGGTGATACACAGGGTGACACAACAGTTCGTGCCAATGACCGCTAGACAATTGAATCACTGCAAGACGATTCGGGGACAATACTTGTGCACCGAATCTCTTCCAATTCATAAAGAAAAAGATACGAGTCTATGTGAGGTGCAAATGTACATGAGTCCTGAGAAAATGCCTGCTATATGTGTCGTGAAACATCTGCAGCTTCAAGGGCTCACCCTCATAAAAATGAGAAAGGACAACGCATGGTTTTACGTGACACCAGAACCTGAGGGAGTAGTAGTCACCTGAAAGTGGCACATAATATCAGAAATCCTGCGTGTCGAGGACTTCTGTGAGATAGTAGCAACTGACTTCACTTTTAGAGGCAGGAAATCACACGAAGTAACATTCAATGCTCATGTTCACCCAAAATTGCATTTGACATTGGATGACGTCACCGTCACCCAGTTATAACAGTGAAGATTTAATCTAAGTGACGTCCAGCTGACGAATGTTGTCGGCAACATAAAGGAGCTGGAAGGGCTTCACGTGCCACTGACAGCTGAGAAGGAGAACCTTAATAAAATCCAGAAGAAATTCGATTATCGAGAAATTCTCACACACCCTTCACCGATTTCCACCGGAGTGGTGGTAATCCCGGCGATCATCCTAGGGCTGACCCTTTACTGCTGGTGTCGGAAACCATGGCCAGCCCCTAGGAGGGAAGCAGCGAACGTCGGAATACGGTAAGAATATATGTGTTGTAATGAATTATAAATAATTGCTGAAAATTATGTCACTCAAGTATTGTGTCGATGAGATAGGATTAGAATAGCAAATTCCTAAGGGTAATAATTTTCTTCTTTGGCGGGGAGGAATGTTACGCCCCTAAATAACATTATGAAATCTCTCTGTTGATCCGGATAATATGAGGACACGAAAGTGGCACATAATATCCGAAACAAAACAGAAAATGAAGAAATATAAAATAATGTCAAATATTCGTGCATCAAATCCACGTATATTCGACGAATGTAGACAACTGGGGTGCAGCATCAGCACTTTGCGCCCCGACGACTGGCCTTTGCGCGTGCCGGGAGACGTCACCCAATGCCTCGCAGGTGTGCGACGAAGAACAATGATGCAATCGAATCTACAAGGGAATAAAAATCCGTGAATTCGTTGCCTCTAGGCCAGTTATTCGACGAGTCTTTAATTATCGTCTTTATATTTTATACTCGCCTGATAACTTCAGTATCAGACCGAGTTCTTATTTATTTCATAAATGGTTAATTAATTATTCAAACATTGATTCCCAATGAAGAACATTATTTCTATTATCTACTCGCGTGTGAATAATCCCTATATTGAACCCATCCGCTCGGGTCGATAACACAGGTCATTCTAATGGATATTAACCTTCTTTCGAGAGGGGCATTTTCACCACTCTAGGCGTCTTCCGTGAGGATTGGCCTTCCCCTCTTTGCCGCCCAAATAGTGAGTTAGTCCGAAAGAAGTTGAGAGGGTTACGCTTTCGGTTAATGCGCCATGTATGCTTCAATCTTTCCTTACTTCAGGTTCACGTCATTGCTTCCATTCGTTCCAATGTTCTAATCCCCCTTTCAGCTTGCGGTACATAACCTGATGAGCGTCAATGCGCAGAGGATCAAAACCTCGCTTTAAGAACATCAAATCTACTTTATACAACCTCAACATTTGCAAGGTCTTCAGATTATCGGGTTTGATAGATCTATCGACTGCGTCAAAAAAAGGTACGGTAAGTCCATTGTACGGTAAAAGATGTACGGTAACTCGATTCGTTTCTCCGTTGCCACAAATGAATCCAAAAGGATCAGCGAGTTTATGACAAATTAGACACTGTATGTATTGATTTTCTGTACGCGCTGAACAAAAGCGGGGGAACTGATAATTTTTCATGTTGCAATTGTTGAACCTACATATTGTAACGAGTGCTCAGAGAGGTAATTTCGGAATGAAAAGTATAATATAAATTTTCTCCAAGGTTTTGTGTCAAAATGCTTAATCAATCAAATTTATTAATCATCTCCTAGGAGAACACAGAAGTGTAGCGACCAATGTCAATACAGCACGAGATCTATTTGATTGTCAAGCGCAGAGTGGCCTTGACAATGTTCGCTCTTGACAAACAAATCATGTCTTCCACCAATTGAGATGAAAGACTAAAACTGACATGAACCTATTGGGTAGTGAAGCCTCCCAAATAATTCAATCGATTCCTGTCAGTTTTTTTCTTTCATCTCAATTGGCCGGAGAAATATGTGTTTTTTCAGGATCATTAATGAAGTCCGCGTCTGAGAATCAGATAGTTCTCATGCTGTAGTGATTTTGGTCACGGCATTTTCAGCTTCTTCAAGGAAATGGAGGAATTTAACTTATGCCAATGGATTCAGAACTTAACCCTTTGCTTCACGAACGTCTCGAACCGTCTCGGTGTGAGAGGAGTGAGGGGTCTTATCCGACTATGCGATAAGAGAAGGATAGTGGCGCACGTACACCACTACGAAACGGCGAAAAGTGGGGTACCGTGAGAGAAAGCATAGGGTTAATTTCAAATCGACTGATGTCAGTTATATCCTCCCATATCAATTGGTCGAAGAGATATTATTTTTTTTGTTTAACCCATTCAACCCCTCCAACGAAAGAGTGAGGGCTCCCACACCATGCAATTCCATTGAATTTGTGCCACCGAGACTGAAATATTAGGGTGTAACCATTGTACCCCACTCTTCGCCATTTTGTGTTATTATGCATGCACACCCGTGCCATTTGTATGGCGCCCTAGTACATTGAGGGGTCCGCTACTCCTCTCACAGCGATACAGTTTGTGCGTTATGCTGTTGAGTGGGTTATAGGGATCGATTACTTTCAAGGTCACTCGGCGCTTGACAATTGAATGAATCTCGCGCTATAGTTCTCACAGGGAGATTGAGCAATTGAATTGATACCAATTGATTGAGAATTTGAATACCAATGGATTGATATTAGTTTACTCCTCTCATCTCAATACGTCCGAGAGATATCATTTTTTTGGGATTAAATGGACCCTTTGAACCCTTTCCAAAATGTTGATGTTTTATTAAAGTGCTGATGAAATAGATTTTTTTTTAAAATTAAAGTACAGTCAGCCACTTTGTAATAAGCTTAGACTGAACTCAATTGATAAATTTGTTCCTTGGTTATAAATATTGAAATAAGAAGTCAGAAGAGTCCGTTCCACCCAATGTTTCCCTAATATTTTTAAAAACAAAAAAAAAACAAAAACAGATGTTTCAAAAAGAATTCTTTGTGAACATTTTGTTCGACTATTCCTATAAGGAAATCAGTCCATCTGTTCACGAAATACAATCCATATAGGAATCATTAAAGCAAAAATTGAATGAGGAACAAAATCAAGTAAAAAAATTGTTAATAGATGATAAAAATTTGAAATTCGGTGGGGAGAATAAATCTGGAGTAGAACTGTTTATTTCCCTTCAATTGTTGATTCAAAAAATGTTCTATCTTATGAAAAATGAATCAGTTAAATTGAATTGAAAAAAACAAATTTCAGCGGATGTAAAAACAGTCCTTGCTTATTTTGAAAAAAATAATGAAATCTGCCTAAAAACACAAAAACAAATGTTTTTGTGAAAAAACTGGGCCAAGAAAAACTTTGGTTTGATTCCTACTGCGAAATGGAAGTTTTGGAAAAATACATAGAAATAAAAAAGGAAGCCAAGTTAGGAATTTTGAATAAATGGTGATAGTGCACATTCAGGTTTCTATAAGAAAAATAGTTCTCAATGGAATAAGTATTCTAAAAAATTCTCCATGAAATAAAAAAATCAGTAGGAGCAGGACCAACGTTCTTGGCACGGAGTTTTTCAATTCACTGTCTGTATCAATCTACGCGACAGCGTATCGGCCAAGTTGACGTTTTACTGATGTGACGTCATAGGCCGATGCTGTTGCGTATAATATACACGACACAACTACTCCCCGAATGGTTTTTATTTTTTTTCTCGCAACACGAGAATTTCTCGCGAAATCCGTCCTTAGTTGCATTATATAAGTTGACTATGAGTTTTCTAAAGATATTTTTACTTTCTCGATAAATCAATAATAAATAAAAATATCCCCCATAGCAACCATCATAATGTAATATTTCGAGATTTTATTTTCTCTCAGCGTTAGATTTGTTCGTCAAAGTTGGCAACGAACATAATGTCTGTTTCTCTCTCTTTCTCTCTCTTCTTCCCTTTTTTCCGGCTGTTACCGGTAGCGTTGGCAGTAGAGATTATAGGGGAGGTTGCAAGCGCTTATGGAGAAGCACAGAGGATAGACTAGAGTAGAGGCTCAGATCCGAAGGTTTGGCCGACCCCAGCGTGAGGCTAGTACGACCCCATGGCAGAGAGGGATACGCGGTCGATTTCGGGGTCTCGCCGAGTTCGCTATTTCGGTAACTCGGCAGTAATAGCAGTCCCGCTGTCACAGGGATAGTTTCGAAGGGGAATTTATGCCCTCCTCGTCCTCAACATGTTCTTAATGTTTTTCAGGTGATTCATTTGCTGGCTAATTAATATTAAGGAATGCAACCCAGACGGTGTGATGGAGAATTAAATTCCCCATTAATCGATTCCCGTTGCATCCCTTAATCTCTGTAAGAAAAAAATACAAACTACGATAAAAGTCATGGGCCAGTGAGAAAAATAATTTTCTTCTCGGCGCACACTGACTTTTCACCATTCGCCCGCGAATTAAAAATTTTTCTCTCCCCTCCTAATTAAGATTAAGGGATGAAAAAACGGCAGTTCGACGGAGAATTAAATTCTCCATTAATCAACCGTCTTTCATCCCTGAATTTCTATAACAAAAAAATAAAAACTACCATAAAAGTCAGGGGCCAGTAAGAAAAATAATTTTTTCGCGGCGCACACTGACTTTTCACCATTTGC
>NW_021681401.1:122211-126672 GCF_001412515.2 Diachasma alloeum
GGACTGCTATTACTGCCGAGTTACCGAAATAGCGAACTCGGCCAGACACCGAAATCGACCGCGTCGCCCTCTCTGCCAATGGGGTCGTACTAGCCTCACGCTGGGGTCGGACAAACCCCCAGATCTGAGCCTCTACTTTGGTCTATCCTCTTTGTGGAGAAGCTTCAACCGCAAAATTTCGTAGCGGTGGCGCATGAACGAATTTTGAGGCCGTACCTGTGAATAAAGCAGGGCACGAGTCCGAGAGTGTCGATAACGGTGTAGAGTGAGTAGAATCGGAGGAATCGGTGGGCTGGGAATGCTGTGAGATGAAAGTTACAACGGCGTTCAAGGAAACGATAGAGTTTTCAAGCGCCGAGTGGCCCCGCAATATTTGCGCTCAATTAAAAATTCCTTTTTCCTCTCCCAATTAAGATGGAGAGATGAAACCAACGGCATTCGATTGAGGATTAAATACTCAATCGACCGACACCAGTTTCATCCCTCCGTCCTCCACGGGGGAGTGGAAAACTCGCGTTGAAAGTCACGACGGCGCAGAAGAAAACGATACAGTTTTCAAGTGCTGAGAGGCTCCGCAATATTTGCACCCAATTAAAAATTAATTTCTCTTCTCCTAATGAAGATGGAGAGATGGAACGAACGCCAATNTAATCAACCGTCTTTCATCCCTGAATTTCTATAACAAAAAAATAAAAACTACCATAAAAGTCAGGGGCCAGTAAGAAAAATAATTTTTTCGCGGCGCACACTGACTTTTCACCATTTGCCGGCGAATCAAAAATTCACTTCTCCCCTCCTAATTGAGATTGAGGGATGGAAGAGGGTTAATTAATGGAGAATTTAATTCTCCGTCGAACTACCCTTTTTTCATCCCTTAATTTCAATTAGGAGGGGAGAGGTGAATNTATTTATTGAGAATTTCATTCTCAATCGATTGGCGTTCGTTTCATCTCTCCGTCTTCATTAGGAGAAGCGAAATTAATTTTTAATTGGGTACAAATATTGCGGAGCCTCTCAGCGCTTGNAATGCCAAACAATCGTTCGGGGTGACTTCGCGCTTTTGAAAATTCATTCCTCCGCTCCTAATTGAGATTAAGGAATGAAACCGGTATCTATTTATTGAGAATTTCATTCTCAATCGATTGGCGTTCGTTTCATCTCTCCGTCTTCATTAGGAGAAGCGAAATTAATTTTTAATTGGGTACAAATATTGCGGAGCCTCTCAGCGCTTGAAAACTGTATCGTTTTCTTCTGCGCAGTCGTGAATTTCACCGCGAGTTTTCCACTCCCACATGGAGGATCCAGGGATGGAACTGGTGTCAGTCGATTGAGTATTTAATCCTCAATCGAATGCCGCTGGTTTCATCTCTCCATCTTAATTGGGAGAGGAAAAATGAATTTTTAATTGAGCGCAAATATTGCGGGGCCACTCGGCGCTTGAAAACTATATCGTTTCCTTGAACGCCGTTGTAACTTTCATCTCACAGCATTCCCAGCCCANATCTCTGTTGGCAGCATTATTAGCTTCCCGCGCAATCTCCCCCTCTTATTATGTTAATAGTGCTATACTGCATTGTGCTACTCATTGCAATCACTATGCTTGCTTATTAAGAGATAACAAAAATGATTGGATATACATTGATGATGCCGTTATTTCAAAAATTCGATGGCCGCGGAACGCTAAAAATGTGTATATATTATTTTTGGAAAAAAAGAATGAAAATTCGAAGAAAAATTAATTTTGGTGGAACTGCAGAAACGTATTTTTTTCCTTGACAAAAATGCCATGTGTAATATATTTGGTTCATTCAACATAGATGATTTTGAGTTGCTGAATGTGGTGAACCTATGTTAGGTATATATACCAAAATTCTATTTGAAGAAATTCGGGTTCAATCCTTAAGTCCCTAAGAAATACATATTTTGAAGCAATCGAGGAAAGTTGGTCTATGTGTCTAAAATTTGACTCAGACCCTGCACGACTGGTAGACACCTGAGTACCTTTGGGGGAAACCAATCTGAGCAGTCATAAGTCTCCTTAAAATTTTTTTATGCGATTCAACCATTTGAAGACTTTTATGGATGATTTTATTCCGACGTAATTCCAAATACAATATAGAGAGCTAAAACATTGAGGAGAAACTCTATTATCGGATAATTGTTTTAGTTAACCATATTATTTTGCAAAAGATTGTCATGCTTTGCAAAAATGAGTGAAATTCTATAAAGAATAGAATAGAAAATGAGCGGCTGGTCACTTAAAGCGCCCAGAGTCACTTAAATCATACGATCTTTTGTAACATCCGCCTTAGTTCGGTCAGTCACACAGCCCCAGCCCTGTGTTTCTCACTAGGCTAATAAGACTGGTGACAGCCGCTTGTTGTAAGTCCTCTGGTTCCAGGAAAGCCTGGCCCCAGATTTTATAACGACGGAGTGCTAATAGGGGGCTTTCGCATAAAATGTGGATGACGCCCTTCTTATCGCCTCCTCACAGTCTGCAGTCTTCTTGTTCTGCAAGTTTCATCTTGAACAGATGAGCTCTAAGAGCTGTATGACCCGTAAAAAGCCCTACTGCTACCCTCAGATCCCCTCTGTGCAGCTCCAGAAGCTTTCTGGTCCTAGCTCTGAGTTGCCCTCTCATAAGCAGTTTCGCTTGTCTGCAGGTCGCAACTTTCTCCCAACGCCTGACATGATTCCGCTGGAAATGATCTTTAATAAGAGTTTTTCCCACTGCGAAGGGCATGACAAGCAGGCCGTGTGAGGGCACCCTTTCTGTACCCTCCTTGGCCTGCTTATCTGCCTCTTCATTACCCAGAATCCCATGGTGACCCCGTACCCAGTTTACGGTGACCCGGTTGTTTTTACCCAGTGTGTCCAATGCCTGCATGCATTCCCACACCACCTGTGACTCTGTAGTGGGTTTTTCCAGGGCGTGTATCCCCGCCTGGCTGTCACTGCAGATGAATATTTTCATCTTTTTTGTGTCTCTCGCGTTCAGATACTCTGCACACTTAAGTATGCCCAGCATCTCTGCTTGAAAGACGGTTGAATGATGGCCCAGCGGAAAACTCTCTCCGAAGCCATCTTTCAGACGGTAGATGCCTGCCCCAAAACTTTCATTGAAGCCAGAGCCGTCCGTAAACCAGTAGTCCTCTCTTGGTCCTGGTTTACGTTTCGAGTCTAGCCACTCCTGTCTGGNCTCTGCTTGAAAGACGGTTGATTGATGGCCCAGTGGAAAACTCTCTCCGAAGCCATCTTTCAGACGGTAGATGCCTGCCCCAAAACTTTCATTGAAGCCAGAGCCGTCCGTAAACCAGTAGTCCTCTCTTGGTCCTGGTTTACGTTTCGAGTCTAGCCACTCCTGTCTGGGTGGTATACTCGTTCTGAAAGTTTTCCTGATCTGATACTTCCTAGGAATCCTATCCGTCTTACCTATGAAGGGTCGATCAATGATTAGGCTAAGCCTTGTATGGCCTTGGCCGGTCATCTTCCATCCTAGTTGGCACTTTAGTCTATATGCAGTTGTGGTAGCACAACTCACAACCCTAAGGTCGAGGGGTGGGATACTGAGTGCTATTTCTAGCGCCTCAGTAGGTGTCGATTTCATGGCTCCTGTTGCAGCCCTCAGGAAGGTTCCCTGTAGGCTTTTCAACAGGTTCCTTGTTTCCGTCTTACTCACCCTCGGCCACCAGACGACCGCAGCGTATAACAGTTAAGGAAGTAGAACCATTTGGTAGAATCAGAGCATCATTTTAGGATTGAGTCCCCATGTCCTGCCAACAGCGCTTCTGCACGCCCACATAGAGGCAAACACTTTATTCCTCTGAGTACAGATATGTTCTTTCCAGCTCAGTTTATTATCCAGGAAGACACCCAGATATTTCACTCTGCTGGTGTAGTTTATCTCCGAGCCATTTAGCTTCAGAGGTTGGATCTTTTCCAGTTTATAATTTCTGGTGAAAACCAGGATTGTTGTTTTGGCTGGATTTACCGATAGGCCAGTTACCCTGCACCAGTCCTCAATGATATTGAAGGCTGTTGCCATCAGGTCCCTTAGCACCCTCAGAAATCCGCCTTTCACAACAACTGCCACATCATCGGCGAAACCGATGACGTGGAAGCGGGCCTCACTTAGTTGATTTAGAAGTCCACCTACAACCAGGTTCCATAGCAGGGCCGAGAGAACTCCCCCCTGTGGCAGCCCCTAGTCGGACGTCCCTCCACACATGCCCTCCCATGTCACGCCGATAGTCTTCTTCCTTTCAGCATGTTTTGTGTCCAAGCAATGATAGTCTTGGACATCTGTCGTTCTTCCACGGCTTTTTCTTTAGCCGGATTCGAAGTGCTATCAAAAGCCCCCTCAATATCCAGAAAGATGCCTATGGCAAAACCCTTGACCGCCAGTTGTCCCTCAATCAGTCCCACCAGGTGATGTAAGGCGGTATCTGTTGATCGTCCCTC